>NC_133656.1:51337050-51637050 GCF_009905375.1 Apium graveolens
GAATTTTCAAAGCAAAGTTATTTATTTCTTTCATTTTTGATTATAAGGAATATTTTAAAACCTTGAATAAATTTCTCTTTAAAGGTTATTTTGTTCACAAATTTTCAAAAGTAGTTTTATAAAATTTCTAAAAATCCAAATTATTTTATGGTATCAATTTTATAATTTTTGAACTCTGTTTTATTTTAAAAAATAAATCTTTATAAATGTTAATTGTTATAATTAGCAAATGACATAGTTGTCCTTGCATGCAAATCCTTTTTATCAATCCAAAAGGGCTAAAGAGACAATTACCACCCCACTAACTCTTATTTTTCTTGCAAATTCCTCCTTTACCCTTGCATGCATAATGATCCAAGTATAAAGTGGAGAGATAGTCATGTCAATTCCTATTCCCATTCATATTTGTCCAAAACAAAAACCATAAAACAAGCAAAAGCCATGATCATTTCACACTCCAATCACCACCACACTATTTCTTCCCTCCCTCCTCTCTCTCACTCTCGGCCTCCTCCCCCTCCCCCCCCCCACTCTCGGGTTTTTTCCGAGATCAACCCCCTCCCCATTTTCTTTCTTTCTCAATCCAGTTTCCACCTTTTACACAGTAAATGTTACTTTCCCCATACCATGATCACTTTATTTCAAGAGTTTTGAGTAAAGTTTAAGTTTTAAGGTTGCATGTTAAGTTTTAGTTGAAACTCAAAGTACAACCTTGATTCTTGTAGTTTTAAGGTTGTTTTTGAGAGGACTACAAGGAATGGTGAAGTGCCAAGTCTTGAGAAGGAAAACTCTTGTATGCTAAATGGCCATTCCCTTCCATTTCATTCGCCCAGACCATAGGGGGCCGAATGAATGGTCCTTGAGACCATTCTTGTTGCTTTGTTCAATTTTTGCATGTTTATGTGATAATGACTTGAATTTTGTGTAAAAATTTGATGAAACTCTTGCATGCTAAATGTCATCTAGATATAGCTCATGCTAGGCTTGCATGTAAATTTCTTGGTAAAAACATATTTAGAATTCATGTTGTTTGGCTGCAAAACTCGAAGACTGCATGCATATGGATTTCACTTAGAATGTTATAAGATTTTGATCATTTGGAAAGATTTTATAGTAAGCTTTAATTTCAGTAGGAATAATGGTTAATATTGATTTAATGCTTCTGATGCATGGTACTAAGCGTGTATATCTTTATAAAATGCATAACTGTTGTTTCAAAAACTTGATGATTTGTGGTTGTGAAATGTGGTTTCTTTTGTTTTGCCATGATGCACCTTAGGTAAGGATGATCTCCACCAAGATTATATTGAGTATAAGGGAATTAGTTTAGTATATCACCATGTTTAAGTCTTGGTTTGGTATTGGATTGTTGGTGTTGAGTTGTCAGTCAAAACCTTGGAGAAAGGAGAGTTATAGTTTCTGCAGAAAACAGTTTAGTACCCTGAGGTTTAGAGTGAGTTTTGACCATAGTCATTGATGTGCACTTTGAGGCCCAAGGCACAAAAAGTTAGTATTTGGAGTATAGAAAAGGGTTTTTAAGGTGTGTGTGTGGAGGGTTTGCATGTCATTTGGTTAGGTGCCAAGTAGAATAACAAAATCTGTCCAGCAGGGGACAGTTTTGTTGCAACTTGGAAATAGGGAGATTTAACCATGTCATGGTAGGCCCTCATTAGACCCTGTTGGGCCTAGTTGAGGGAGTGTCAGAGAAGTTTTTTCCAACCTAGTTCATAGGATATGAGTAGAACCATGTGTCACAAGTTAATTCAAGTTAGGGTATTTTCTGCCAAGGAACAGGGAACCATGGACTTTGAGCTTAGGCCCAAGAAGGCCCCAGCCAGTCCTTGAGCCACATCAAGTTCAGAAATGCCCTTAGGTCAGGAGAGTCTTGTGTAAGAGTTTGAAGGAAAACCTATAGTTTAAGGGTGTCAAATGCACTCAAGAAACCATAGATGTCATTCTGAAATTTGCACCAGTGAGCACTTTCACTTATCACATAGTTTTAGAACCATAGGATGAGATTTAGGTTGACCACCATAGTTGTAAGATAGTAAAGGTCAGTAGAATAAAGGCACAAGGGTGTCAATAGGTCTTGGATAGTTTAGTAAAGGCACTCGAGTTAGGAAGCCAAAATTAGAAGACTTGTCTAGTTTAGCAACCAATGACTTAAGTTGGGGGATCGAGATCATCCAAGCCTAGTGTTTCATTATGGTGTTATTTGGTATTAATATATGATATGTGATTATGTGGCTATGTGTGTGCAACTATAAATTAAAGGTAAATATAAATTAAGTGCAATAGGCCTAGTGCCATCCGTTTTTAAATTCGGGTTGTAAATAGGTTAAGTTGGTGAGAATATATATAATAAGGATTATTATTATTTATGTAGGATCTCGAGATGAGGGAAAACTTGCCATAAAGGTCGAGTGAAGCTCCAGTTGCTCCTACAAGTCAGACCAGACCAGCCTTTCTCAAGGCAAGTGATTCAACTTGTCCTTCATACTTACTGCTAATAGTTCATACATTGCTGCAACTATCCTGTGTCATTTGATATATTAAATCAAGCGTATCTTATGTTTATCTTTGAATTATATAAAAAATGCCATGAACCCTTGAGTACTTATTGCAAAGTGGTCTTATCATGATAGTATATTAAAGTAATTCGAATGCCGGATTAAAGGAAAGGGTAGTTATAACTCTCGGTTGATTCTCTCTTGATTAACATGCTGATGATTCCTAGTATTGATATCTCATCCCGATACTTTAACCCCTATAGAACATACCTTGAACCCTAAAAAGCCAGATACTTATCAAGTGAGTCCTCATTGATTGATACCCCTCTTTCTTATCCTGAAGCTTGACAATTCTGATATATCCTGAGTTAAGATCATTTTCTGCATACCCTAACACCCTTAGTATTCATGAAGCTTATCTTCTTGATGATCCAGCACTTGGAACCTTGATGAGAAACCATTGTTTTAAGTCCAATTTGGCAATTACCCTTTATAATATCCAATAGCCTCACTAAATCCCCTTGTCCTATCTTTGATATATTGAAAACCATTCAGTTACTTTAATAGAGTATAGTTTTGTGAATCATGGCCCTGAGATTCAGTACCATATTTCCCGGGTTTCGAGTTGATCTATAATCCCTTGATAAAAAAATGTTTAATTGTAAAAGAGATTTTGTTATAAATCGGCAATCAATTTTGAAATAAATAAAATGTGGGTTTTCAGTCCCAAAGGGGGATAAATTTTTTCTTGATAGTGGATCTGGACTGAGACGCGAGTCCTTTCCACACTTATATTAGGCTTAAAAGTTGCCTATGGATTCCCATTAATGTTTTAGAACCCAGCAAGGTTCGGGAATTACTCGCGGCTTGATCACCGGCTATAATCTGTAGCGTCATAAAATAATTTTGAGTTAAGATTATGATTTGTTTTATACCAACAAAATGATGCCATCACCCAAAGTTTTATCTCTCATTATCATTGGTCATGTCCTCCCATTGACATTCTTTAATATATATCTCAATTTATGTTTTGTATCGTATTGTTTAGCACTTGTGAGCATTTGGCTCACTCCTGGCGTGACCCTGATATTACAACTAGCACCTATGGTTAGATTCTAGCAGACTGCCCGGATGACCTGTGATGCTGATGCCTATGTTCGAGCCTCAGGTAGAATAAGTGATAGTAGTTTGTGTGAGGACTTCGGTATTTAAAATCAGTTGTAATAGATGGTAGTATTGGGGCTATTCCAAACCCTAAACTATAAGATCTTGGATTTGGGTATGTTTATTTATTATTAAATGTTGTAATAGTTATATTAATTTATTGTTTAAGTTGGGGTGTTGACATAAAATCCATTAAAAAATTGTTTTCATAAGAAGGTGTGTATCACCAAGGAAAACTATTTTGAATAAAACATAATTATAATATATATGTTTACGTAAGTTATCATACAGTCATTTGCATACTGTATATTATTATGCTGGGCATTATAGCTCACACTGTGTTTTCTTAAATTGACACAACACAACAGTGAATCAAGATGCCTGCCATGAGAACCACACAGCCAGGAAATGGGTAGGGAAATGGTTAGCTGTTTCGTAAATTATTTGGTGGCTATACACCAGGTAGTCCGAATAAGCTGGATTAGTTTTCAGTTGTTTTCAGTTCGGCTTATTTATAAGTATGACTTATGTAAGGTAATAAACAAGAAACGTATATTTGTCCGAAGGACTAAGCCTTTCTTAAAGGTTACTCCCCGGTAAGACTTTTGGGTTGTAATAATTATCACTTATGGTTGAATTACTCTAGTTATGAATGGTTCATTCCAAGACAATAACCTGTAAGTGTGTGTGTGTGATAAGTGTGGGGTCGTGAAGTGTGAGTATTATATATTGTAGTGTGAGTTATGTGGTTGTAGTAGGTTAGATGGCATGGCCTCCGAGATTCCTGACTCCGGATTTTGGGGCGCCACAGAAATGGTATCAGAGCCTTAGGTTTTCAAATCTTGGAAATGATAGCATATAAAATACGTAGACGTAAGAATAATAAATTAATCAATTAGAGCTCAAGTCGAGTTCGTCGTCGGGCTACACGGGTAGTCTTGACAGTTTTACCCTCAAGGGAATTTCGAATATAAGTTAGTAACATCTTGCCTATTGTGTCAGGTACTCGTGGAGCCTATGAGGGAGGTTGACCCGTTGAGGATGTTATAGTTCCTGAGCGTGACCCTACTCCCGAGCCAGAGAAACCCACCCATTGATGATTCAGATGATGACCCTACTGAGGATATCCCGGAGGAGGAGACTGGCCTTCCCACCTCCATAGCTAATGGCGTTGAGATGACCCAGGGAGATGGCGTAGGCTGGAGGGATGTAGAGATGTACCCTCACCCGACTATTCGCTCTCCTACCCCATGAAAGGAATATGTCCTAAGTCCAATCATGTATAAGGATTTAGGAATAACTTTTATGTAATCTGTTTTGATTTCATTGATATTAATATAAGATTTGTTTTGTTTTTATTACGGCTTTATCTATTTAAGTGTTTAAATAAGATATACCATAGTTTAGAGTAAAGCTTTTTATGGATTATGATGAGATCATAATAGTGAGACCTAAAAAGATGATAACTCTAAACTTAAATAGTTCCTGTCATAGGATTACTAACTGGTAATTAATAATCCGCAAAGATCGGTACATACTATGATTGCTTCATTATGAAGGATGTCTGTTCTCATAGACATTTGTGTGGTGACACTATAGCTAGTATGTAGGTGCTTATTATAGAATAAGTTCACTGAACATGACTCGCACAACTGAACACTGATGGAGTTCACTCACGTGTCAGCAGTTGTTCACATAGTGATAGTTGTACAAGTATCCTTAGACTTGAGGTCATCATAGTCATCTTGTGTACACTGAACTATGCTTTGGTTTAGTTCTTAGTCTCCAGGGGACAATTATTAGGGCTCTTCTGGGTATAGGAATTTGTACACGAAGATAGTGTATGATCAATAAGGATCTACCCCTTCCAGTGAAGGAAGCGAATGTTCAAGGCTGATCCACTTATGCTAGTTCAGGAATCTCTGGCCAGAGTGAATGAAATTAGAAAGGAGTTTCTAATTTGCATAGAACTACGCATAGTAAATGGTAAGCAAGTGATTGAATTAGATAGGCTTGACACGAGATCCATGCCTTGTATTTAATCGGGACATTGTAGGGTAGAAGGAGTTTATTGTACGTAACTATTCACTGAATAGGTTCTTGGTATTCTAAGCAGTGAATTCATATTATCCGGATAGTCGCGATATGCTGAGAAGTATCCTCATGATTAGAATAAATGTGATTAATTAATTAATCATATTTAATAAATTAGAGAATTTATATAAATAATGATAAATAGTTTTATTATTATTTATTTCTACTACCGGCTTAATATTGAACCTACAGAGTCACACCATAAAAAGAGAATGATTTAATGGTGGAAGAATTAATTAATAATGGCTAATAATTATTTATTTATGAAATAAATAATTAATTGGCAAATTTAATAATTGATTATCTGAGATTTAATTGATTATAAATTAATTAAGAAAAGTTCTTAATATTATTAATTAAGGATTTAATTTTTGGAAATTAAATCAAGAGAGAGAATTATTTCTAAAGTGTTTAGAAAAAGGATTAATGATTAAAAGGTGTTTTAATTATTAATGAGAATAATAAATGGGATAATAATAATAATATTTATGGGAAAATTTCAGCTGAAAATTTTGCCTATAAATACACTATTATAGACCCTAATTTTATTCTAACCCACATAAACCCAAAAAGTTTGGAAAACCCAATTCTCTCCCACCTCCTTCCTCCTCCCTTAACATCGTTTTTCTTGGTGGATACCGGTGGAGTGCTTCACACTTGAGGAGCAACTGCTAAGGATCTCTGATGGTTGTCTCCGAATTATTTTAAAGATTAGATTCGATCCCTCGAATTTTTATTCATGATCTATATGCTTTTATTTGGATTTTATATGTGTAAAAGTGGTTTTGCCATGCCCCCGCTGCGTTTAAAATCCAACAATGGTATCAAAGCATAGGTTGTATGCATATAGATCTGTGGTAAAAATTTCAGAATTTTATGTGCTTGTATGAATTAATTATGATTTTTACAAGTTATATTATGGATTAATTTGTCTGATGAGAAATCATTTCTCAGAATAATTTGAATGTTGATCTGGGTTCTACAAGTGTTGTAGATCGTTTGGGTATTTTTCATAATTTTATGATGTATAGATGTTTTATTATGGATTTTTGAAGTTCTTGCAATTAAATTCGTAATTAAATATTATATATATATATATATAAATTGATTATAAGTATGTATATATATATCTGTACATCTGCATATATCCGCTCTGCTGTTATATCTGTTGAATGCACGGAGAAAAGCAGGTACAGGTCTGACATGCATGGCAACCGGGAGAGAAGACGGCGGCTGCTGCAGAAAAATTAAAAAAAAATAGGGGTGTCACGCATTCTGGGAATGCGTTTACACACCTGTGACGCATTCATGGAATGCGTTACATCCTTAAATGGCTTAAAAGGGTGGTAACGCATCACCGGAATGCGTTACAGGGCTTGTAACGCGTTCCTGTAATGCGTTACAGCCCGTCTGTTGATTTTAAAATTGATTTTCTGGGAGTTTCGTAACTCCGTTTTGGGCGTGCAATATACCGTTAGATTCGTTTTTCCGAGACGGATCTAATGGAGTGATAAATTTTAGTTTATATAAAAGTTTTGAACTGTTTATATTCCATGAAGTGTTTTAAAGCTGTTTTTGATCGTTTGAATTGATTTTAAATGCTTCTTGTGATACATAGAGATGTATATTGCTTTTCTAATGTGCTAGATGATGTAACATGCCTACCTTGATGTTTATTCATGTTGATATATGTGATATATGCTTAGTTTATCATGCGATGATAGATTTAGGTGAACTTAAATAAACATAAGGCGTTTGTTAGACAACCTAGTATAGTGAAATTGTTTCATAACCTTAATAATAATATTATGAATACAATCATGAGATTCTTGTGTTTATGAAACATGTAATTGAATATGAATTTTCAATATGAGAGAAAGGATGATTCTATCAACAACAGATTTCTATCTGTAAGAAAGGGTTATTAAGTGACGCCTCTTGACAATGCTCCACCCGATCTGGGAATCATCTGATTATTGATTATTGATTTGAAATATTTAATTTAAAAGGAAGAATCTCTTTATAATATGATTATGATTGTAACGTAATATAATCCCTCTAAAATTAAATAATATCAAGTAGTAATTGGCCAATGACACAACGGGCTTATGTCGGTCATAGCCTTCCAACATGGTAGAAAGTAGTTCTTATTTTTGAATCATTGTCGTTTCGTGCCACAGCCGAGGGCTTTGATTTCGAAATAAGAAATACTTGTCTATTACATAGAGATGTGTACATTGAATAAGAATCTAAAGGTCGTTACGTGCCACAGTCGTGGGCCTTTGGGGACTGATTCAATTGTACGGAATGTTGGGTTAGACTTGACTTAGAATATTGAGTTTGTCGTGCCACAGCCGTGACTCAATTATTCAAGAGGCTAAAGTTTGATTAGGGAATAACATTAGATGTAATTGACAAGAGTTTTCTGCCTATTGAACATTACATGGCGTTTCGTGCCACAGCCGGGGTTGTGTAATGGAATGTAGGATCCCTATTCCCACTAGCATTATGAATGCTTAATTTTTCATGTAGGGGGTTGAATAAATTAGGAAAACTAGTGGGAGCCACTTATGAATAAAGACCCGATTCATATAGTGTTTTGAAATGAAATCGAATATTTGCTAAGTGTTGTTATGTGTTTATCATTTACAGATTTACTTTATACGTTATGTCTTCTGCACTATCACTCAGGAGCATACTAGATGCTCACAAATTGACTGGTCCTAATTATGCTGACTGGCTTCGAAACTTGAGAATTGTTCTCAGGATTGAGAAGCTGGAATACGTGATTGACTCACCTAAGCCTACTGAACCTTCTAGTGATGCACATAATGATGAACATGTTGTGTATCGTAAGTAGATAGATGATGCAAATGTTGCTCAATGCATCATGCTAGCTTCCATGAACATTGAGCTACAGAAGCAACATGAGCATATGGATGCTCACACTATCCTAATGCATCTACAAGAGTTGTATGATGTGGCGGGGAGGACAGCTCGATATGAGATATCGAAGGAGTTGTTCGGTTGTAGGATGTCTGAGGGATCATCTGTGAATGACCATGTACTTAAGATGATCAATTTGATTGAACGTCTTGGACAACTTGGTTTTGCCATGGATGGGGAGCTGAGCCAAGACTTGGTCTTGCAATCACTTCCGAGTTCGTTCTCGCAGTTTGTTGTGAACTTTCACATGAATAAGTTGGATGTCAGCCTGCCTGAACTCCACAACATGTTGAAGACTGCGGAATCGAATTTCCCCCCTAAGACGAGTTATGTTCTTCTAATTGGTGAAGGTTTCAATCCTAAGAAAAGGAAGAGGAACTCTTCCTAGAAGAAGAAAGTAGGTGAAGAAAAACCGGTTCCACCAAAAGCTGAAGACCCCAAGAGCAAAGTTGTTTGCTTTCACTGTAACAAGGTGGGGCACTGGAAGAGGAACTGCAAGGTTTACCTTGCAGAATTGAAGAAGAAGAAGGGTAGTGAGACTACCGCTTCTGATTCAGGTATGTTCATGATAGAAATGAATATGTCATTAAATCAAATTTCTACTTGGGTATTAGATATCGCCTGTGGTTCTCAAATCTGCTATTTATTACAGGGACCAAGGAGAAGTAGGACTCTTGAGGAAAAGGAGGTGATTCTACTGATGGAAATGGAGCAAGAGTTGTTGCTGAAGATGTAGAATCATTTCATTTACATAGGCCTACGGGCAAGACTATTGTTTGAAATAATTGTTATTTTGTTCCCTCGATTGTGAGGAATATTATTCCCATGTTAGACTTGGCTGGATTTTCATTTATTATTGAGAATAATGAATGTTCTATTCTTAGAGATAATATTCTTTATGGACGTGGTGCTTTAAATAATGGTCTGTATGTATGTGACATAATTTATTTCAGATTGAACAAACTAATAAAAGAAAAGGGATGATGAAAATCTCACTTTATAGTGGCATTACAGTCTCCATTTAGTAGACATGGAGAGAGGGCTGCAAATTTGCTAGGAATGGTACACATAGATGTATGTGGACCAATGTCTACGCAAGCCATGGGTGGATTTTCATACTTCATTACTTTTATAGATGATAGATCTGGATTCGGATATGTGTTTGATGAAACACAAGTCTGAGGCCTTTGAAAAGTTCAAAGAATATAAGTATGAAGTGGAGAAACAACCAAACATAGTATTATAACTCTTCGATTAGATCGAGGTGATGAATACTTGAACGGAGAGTTTCTGGATTATCTCAAAGTAAATGGTATAGTCTCCCAGTGGACTCCTCCAGATTAGTATCTAAAAGGAGAAATCGAACTTTGTTAGACATAGTTTGGTCCATGATGAGCTATGCAAATCTTCCAGTATTCCTATGGGGTTATGCATTGGAAACCTCAGCATATTTACTGAATAAGGTGCCTTCCAAATCTGTTCCTCAAACTCCGTATGAGATATGGAAAGAAAGGAAATCGAGTCTTAAACACGTTAAGATTTGGGGATGTCCAGCTTATGTCAAGAAAGTTGACCCAGATAAGCTGGAATATCGATCCGTAAAATGTAGTTTTGTGGGATATGCTAAAGAGACTTTAGGGTATTACTTTTACACCGATCATCGGGTGTTTGTCTCCAGACATGCTACCTTCTTGTAAAAGGAGTTTATCCTTGAAGGAAACAGTGGGAGCAAAATTGAACTTGATGAAGTTCAAGAAGCACAAACTACTACGGATCAAGTGGAAACACCTGTTCTGACTAAACAACCTTTTGTTGAACAGCCCATTCATAGGTCAGAGAGAGTGTCTCGCCAACCTGAGAGGTAATATGGCCTTGTCATTGAGAATGACAATGAGTTGTCGATCATTAATGATGACAACCCTGTGACCTATAATGAGGCTATGAGTAGTGTTGACTCAGAGAAATGGCATAATGCCATGAAATCCAGAATAGAATCTATGTATATGGTATACAAAAGATAGATTATAGCAGATGGCCAGGTGGAGACCTTTAAGGCCAGGCTTTTGGGAAAAGGATTCAAACAAAGGCAATGGATTGACTTTGATGAAACCTTTTACCTGTAGCCCTGTTAAAATCAGTTCGGATTTTGCTTGTGAATGCTGCTTACTACTACTATGTGATCTGGCAAATAACCAGATGGTTTTCTTTCCAAGGGAAATGAAAACCTAGTGTGTAAGCTGCTGCGAACCATATGTGGTTTAAAGCAAACTTCTCGAAAGATGGAACATTCGTTTTGATGAGATAATCAAAGAGTTTGATTTTATCAAAAAACGTAGATGAACCATGCGTCTACAAAAGGGTTAGTGGGAGCGCGGTAACATTTCTTGTATTGTATTGAATTAGAGTTGATACACATAACAACATAGCAGACCCACTCACAAAGCTACTTTATGAAAGTCACTTTGATCGTCATAAAGACAAGATGGGTATTAAATACTAGAGTGATTGGCTTTAGTACAAGTGGGAGATTGAAAGGAATATGTCCTAAGTCCAATCATGTATAAGGATTTAGGAATAACTTTTATGTAATCTGTTTTGATTTCATTGATATTAATAAAAGACTTGTTTTATTTTTATTACGGGCTTTATTTATTTAAGTGTTTAAATAAGATATACCATAGTTTAGAGTAAAGCTTTTTATGGATTATGATGAGATCATAATAGTGAGACCTAAAAAGATGATAACTCTAAACTTAAATAGTTCCTTGTCATAGGATTACTAACTGGTAATTAATAATCCACAAAGATCGGTACATACTATGCTTGCTTCATTATGAAGGATGTCCATTCTCATAGACATTTGTGTGGTGACACTATAGCTAGTATGTAGGTGCTTATTATAGAATAAGTTCACTGAACATGACTCGTACAGCTGAACAACTGATGGAGTTCACTCACGTGTCAGCAGTTGTTCATATAGTGATAGTTGTACAAGTATCCTTAGACTTGAGGTCATCATAGTCATCTTGTGTACACTGAACTATGCTTTGGTTTAGTTCTTAGTCTCCAGGGACAATTATTAGGGCTCTTCTGGGTATAGGAATTTGTACACGAAGATAGTGTATGATCAATAAAGGATATACCCCTTCTAGTGAAGGAAGCGAATGTTCAAGGCTGATCCACTTATGCTAGTTCAGGAATCTCTGGCCAGAGTGAATGAAATTAGAAAGGAGTTTCTAATTTGCATAGAACTACGCATAGTAAATGGTAAGCAAGTGATTGAATTAGATAGGCTTGACACGAGATCCATGCCTTGTATTTAATCGGGACATTGTAGGGTAGAAGGAGTTTATTGTATGGTAACTATTCACTGAATAGGTTCTTGGTATTCTAAGCAGTGAATTCATATTATCCGGATAGTCGCGATATGCTGAGAAGTATCCCTCACGATGTAGAATAAATGTGATTAATTAATTAATCATATTTAATAAATTAGAGAATTTATATAAATAATGATAAAATAGTTTTATTATTATTTATTTCTACTACCGGCTTAATATTAAACCTACAGGGTCACACCATAAAAAGAGAATGATTTAATGGTGGAGGAATTAATTAATAATGGCTAATAATTATTTATTTATGAAATAAATAATTAATTGGCAAATTTAATAATTGATTAAATGAGATTTAATTGATTATAAATTAATTAAGAAAAGTTCTTAATATTATTAATTAAGGATTTAATTTTTGGAAATTAAATCAAGAGAGAGAATTATTTCTAAAGTGTTTAGAAAAAGGATTGATGATTAAAAGGTGTTTTAATTATTAATGAGAATAATAAATGGGATAATAATAATAATATTTATGGGAAAATTTCAGCTGAAAATTTTGCCTATAAATACACTATTATAGACCCTAATTTTATTCTAACCCACACAAAACCCAAAAAGTTTGGAAAACCCAATTCTCTCCGCCTCCTTCCTCCTCCTTAACATCGTTTTCTTGGTGGATACCGGTGGAGTGCTTCACACTTGAGGAGCAACTGCTAAGAATCTCTGATCGTTGTCTCCAAATTATTTTTAAAGGTTAGATTCGATCGCTCGAATTTTTATTCATGATCTGTATGCTTTTATTTGGATTTTATATGTGTAAAAGTGTTTTGCCATGCCCCCGCTGCGTTTAAAATCCAACACCCCACCCCCAGGGATTCAGAGCCCTATGCCCTATATTGATGATGATTAAGAGGATGGGATATATGCACAGGTCTACGAGGCTTACAATATATCCTCTAGCGACCCAGACTCACCTCTACCACCCCCAGCGACCATACATCTAGCTGTACACGACTGGATGGTGGCTCAGCTTAATGCTGAGATTACTGCGACATCTGCTCGCATTGCGGAGTTATGCTAGGCATTGACAGCTGAGAGAGCCATCAGACTAGGATACCCAGGGGATTTTCGAGCTGCTTCCCCGACCATAGCCCACAGAGAGATTGATGGGATCGAGCTCCGTACCCGGGTTCAGATGAGGATGACAGCGATTGGAGGATACATCCCGGTAGTTAAGATGAGGATGACAGCGATTGGAGGATACATCCCGGTAGTTGATGCAGAGCTGATGTTGGCAGGAGCGATGAGGAGGGTGCGTGACCTCACGCGCAGTGACAATGACTAGATATGGACCTTGAAGAAGGCTGGGTGACTTGTCACCAATTTTGATAGGATAGGTAGTAGTAGATAGCGTTCCTAGCCCTTCAGGGTACACGGCTTATGTATTTGCATTTCAGTATTCAGGACAAGTAGTGATGTATTGTAATCAGGCATGTATGAACTCAGCTAGTTGTTTTGTCCCCCAGATATAAGTGGGAGACCTTATGAAATATATATCTAGCAGTTAATAAGAAATTGATGTCCATATTATCGCACTTTATAAAAACATACTAGATAATAAATGACATGCTTACACATGAATAAATTAATCCAACTGTTATAATTACAACTATGTTGACAAATCTTCATTATCAGAACAATGCCACCCCGTAGAAGAGGAACCAGGGCACAGCCCGCAGAATCAGTTAACCAACAACGGAATGAACTTGACCCTGTAGTAAATGAAGAAAGTGAAGAGGACCTAGACTATAATAAATATGTTGAGGAAGAATATGTAGAAGAAGAGGCCGAGGATACCCATCAGGGAGGGAACCCCATAAATGAATTTATGGAACTGCTAAGAGCAAATCTGAACCAACAGCCTATTCCACCACAGCCACATGCTGCACAACAGACTGCAGCCACTGCCTTTAGGGCCTTCAAATCTCTCAAATCCTCAGAGTTTCTAGGATCTGCCGACCCTGTTGAAGCACGGGCCTGGCTCAAAGAGATAGAAAAGTCCTTCGAGATACTAGGTGTTGAGGAACGACACAAGACCATTGTCACTTCTTACATGCTGAAAGGAGAAGCTAACTACTGGCGGGAGTCCAAACGAAACCTAGAGACTGATGTTGTGATTCCATGGGATAGATTTACCCGACTGTTCTTAGACAAGTACTTCCCTAGGTTTATGGAAACCCAGATGGAAATTAAGTTTCTGGAGTTGAAACAGGATAAGATGACTGTGGCAGAATATGAGGCCAAGTTTACTGAGTTGTCGAGATTTGTGCCTGAGTTCGTGAATACCGAGGAAAAGAAAGCGCGAAGGTTTCAGCTTGGTCTGAAATAATGGATCCAAAACCGAGTGGCGGTGTTAGAGCTGACAGACTATGCCACCTTAGTGCAGAAAGCCTCGATTGTTGAAGCTGGCAGTGAGCAGAGTGTGAAGGAAAAGGAAAATAGTAAGAGGAAGAAAAAAACCAAGGAATAGGAACCGGGAACAGGAGCCTTCCAAGCAGGTTCTTCAGGGGAGTGGTGTCCCAACCTGCGCGAGCCCCCGGATTCAGAAAGGCCCCATGTGAGAGTGTTGGCCAGGGCGTCAGACAATCTAGGGCAACATTTCATAGTCAACCACGTGCCCCAATACCAGAATGTTAGAGATGCAGAAAAATATACCTTGGGATGTGCACCCAGGCAGGAGCCCCTCTGAAATGTTACAGGTGCGACCAACCCGAACACCTTGCCAACAACTGTCCCCAATATAGCAAGACATGTTTCCAATGTGGGAAAATAGGACATATGAGGAAGGATTGCCCGATAATGAAGCCCCCAGTCTCAGGTATGAGCAGAGTGCATCCAATCGACCCCAGCTGCTAGGACCTTGAACATGACTGTTCAGGATGCTGTTCGAAACACTGACGTGATAGCAGGTACCCTTTTGTTAAATTTCGAGCATGCAAATGTCCTATTTGATTCTGGAGCAACCAAGTCATTTTTATCTCAAGATTTTTCTATAAAGTTAAAACTTAACACCATACCCTTACGCGAGATATTACAAGTGGAAATAGCAAACAAAGAAATAATTCATGTAAATCAAGTACACCCTAAGTGCAAGTTGAAATTAGAAGGAAAGGTCTTCGAGGTTGACCTAATCACATTTGCGTTAGGAGAATTTGATGTAATCTTAGGAATGGATTGGTTATCCGGTAATGGAGCGCAAATAGATTGTGAACGGAAGAGAGTAAAGATAAGAGTGCATAATGAAAAAGAAGTAGTGTTTAAAGGTCAACAACAGAAACATAAATTTTAGACCATGCTACAAGCAAAAAGATTTTTAAGAAAGGGAAACGAGGCCTATTTGGATTATGTGATAAATACCAAGAAGAAGGTCCGTAATATACAGGCCATACCCATAGTAACCGAATTTGAGGATGTGTTTCCAGAAAACTTACCAGGATTGCCACTTGACGGGGAAATTTAATTCGCTATAGAATTAGCACCAGGAACGACACTGGTATCCAAGGCCCCATATAGGCTAGCCCCAGTTGAGATGAAGAAACTAGCTTCTCAACTGCAAGAGTTATTAGATAATGGAATGATAAGACCCAGTGTGTCGCCATGGGGAGCGCCAGTACTGTTCGTAAAGAAAAAGGACGGCAGTATGAGATTATGCATAGACTATCGAGAGCCGAATAAGCTGACTATTAAGAATAGGTACCCTCTCCCCAGGATTGATGACTTTATTCGACCAACTCAAGGGAGCTATACATTTTTCCAAAATAGATTTGAGAACAGGATATCACCAGTTGAAAATCAAACCAGAAGATATACCGAAGACTGCTTTTCGCACTAGGTATGGGCACTATGAGTTCTTAGTCATGTCGTTTGGATTAACCAATACACCCGCAACCTTTATGGATTTGATGAATAGAGTGTTCAAAAAGTAACTGGATATATGTGTGATAGTTCTTATAGATGATATTCTGATCTACTCAAAGACAGAGCAAGAACATACAGAACATTTGAGGATAGTCTTAGAAATCTTGAGGAATGAGAAATTGTATGCCAAGTTCTCGAAGTGCGAGTTTTGGTTAAGAGAAGTTCAGTTTTTAGGACATGTGGTGAGTAGAAAAGGAGTTTTAGTTGGCCATGCCAAAATAGAGGCGGTATCCAATTGGGAAAGACCAACTACCCCAACAGAGGTTAGGAGTTTTGTGGGTTTAGCAGGATATTACCGAAGATTCGTGCAAGATTTTGCTAAGATAGCCGGTCCACTGACCAGACTTACCCGGAAGACAAAAAAGTTTGTATGGACAGAGAAATGTGAGGAGAGTTTTCAAGAGCTGAAAAGGAGGCTGGTGTCAGCACCAGTGCTCACTTTTCCCGATGGAAATGGAGAGTTTGTGATATACAACGACACATCGCTTAAAGGATTAGGATGTGTACTGATGCTGCACGATAAAGTTATAACATATGCCTCTCGACAATTGAAGGAGTATGAGAGCAGATACCTGATGCACGATCTAGAACTAGCAGCCATAGAGTTTGCCCTGAAAATTTGGAGACACTACTTATACGGTGAGAAATACGAGATCTACACTGACCATAAAAGCCTCAAATATATTTTCACTCAGAAGAACTGAAATGAGATAGAGGAGATGGTTAGAGTTGATTAAGGACTACGACTGTGAAATTTTGTATCACCCGGGTAAAGCCAATGTGGTGGCTGACGCCCTTAGTAGGAAGGAAAGGCTCAAGACGATAATGAAATCAGAGGAGCTAATTAAAGAATTCGAGAAGATGGAAATTGACGTAAGAATGACCGGTAAAGGAACTGAAGGATTATTTGAGATTAAGCTAGTGCCTGAACTGACTGAAAAGATACGAGTATGTCAGGAAAAGAAGGCGAGTGAAGAAAAAGAAACATTGACCGGTGAAGAACTGAGATGCGAGAAGGACGAGAAAGGGATCATGAGATATGCGTCCCGAATTTGGATTCCAAATGTATAAGAGTTAAAGAATGAGCTGCTGCACGAAGGGCACAACTCCAAATATTCAATCCACCCAGGAAGTACGAAGATGTACCGTGACCTTAAGGAATATTACTTGGTGGCCTAACATGAAGAGAGAAGTAGCAGAATGGGTCAGCAAGTGCTTGACATGTCAGAGAGTGAAGGCTGAACATCAGCGACCTAGTAGACTATTACGGCCCCTGGAAATTCCGGAATGGAAATGGGAGCATATAGCCATGGATTTTGTGACAAGCTTACCAAGGACAAAGACCAATCACGATGCCATATGGGTTATCATAGATAGATTGACCAAGTCCGCACACTTCCTACCAATCAATGAAAGGTACACCGTAGACAAGTTGGTGGATATTTTCTTGAAGGAAATTGTAGTGAGACACGGCGTTCCTGTAGCCATAGTGTCAGATAGAGACCCAAGGTTTAATTCTCGATTTTGGAGAAGCTTCCAGGAATGTGTAGGCACTAGACTAAACATGAGTACCGCTTACCACCCCCAGACTGATGGACAAAGCGAAAGGACTATTCAGACCCTAGAAGATATGCTACGAGTGTGTGCCATTGATTTCAAAGGAAATTGGGATGATCACTTACCCCTGATCGAATTTGCTTACAACAATAGCTCACGCTAGAATAGGAATGCCTCCGTATGAAGCTCTTTATGGACGGAGATGTCGCTCTCCCATATGTTAGGATGAAGTTGGAGAACACAAGATATTAGGACCAGAGTTAGTCCAACAGACCAGGGAAATGGTGGGACTCATCAGGAAAAGACTAGTAGCAGCCCAGGACGGACAAAAGAAGTACACTGACCAAACCAGGAAGGATAGGGAATACGAAGTAGGAGATTCTGTGCTATTGAAGGTATCTCCGTGGAAAAGAGTGATGAGATTTGGGAAGAAAGGGAAGCTGAGTCCCAGATTTATAGGACCCTTTGAAATTTTGAGGAGAATAGGAGCTCTAGCTTACGAGCTCGCCTTGCCTCCTAATTTGCAACATGTGCACAACGTGTTCCATGTGTCCATGTTAAGGAAGTACCATGCAGATGCACGACATATAATAGAATACGAGCAGGTAGATTTACAACCAGACCTGACCTACATCGAGCAACCAGTAAGGATAATGGACCAAAAAGAACAAGTGATGAGGAACAAGACTGTGAAGCTGGTTAGAATCTTATGGAGGAATCAAAATGTCAAAGAGTCAACTTGGGAACTTGAAGACGCAATGAGGAATAAATACCCCCACTTATTTTCTAATTGATTCCGGGACGAAATCCTTGTTAGAGGGGAAGACTGTAATAACTCGAATTTTTGAGACCTTGTAAAACGTTTAATGAATAGTAACCCTGACGGGCGGCAAAAACTTTTGAGCCCACACTATGTAGTACATGAGAAACTGAGTTTCAGAGTTGATATTACGGTTATATGTACCAAATGAGTGTATGTAAACGCTATTAGTTTTCGAAGAAAACGAACTTTGAAAAACGACCATATTTACGACTCATCGAGGATTACGGGAATCCCAATATAATTACAAGATTAAAACCCTACGGATTTATATTCAAGTATGATAATTCAAAATATAAGGAATAAATATGAAAGGAATTATGTCGCGAACCATTTACGAGTAAGTATTACGAAAATGCTTAAACGACCGAGCGAACGCGTAAATGATTAAATAAACGTAACGCACTAACTAACCATGGTAAAAAAGTAACCATGGTTACTTTATCAAATAGTGAGCTAAACTTAGGATGATCAAGCAAGCTAGTCAAATAGTGTGCTAAGGAAGCTAGCACATGTAGTTTAGCTTGTAAACTAGCAAGCTACTTGGATTTGTCCCCAAGATTTACAACAAGAATAAAATCCTAGGATACAAACTAGGAGAATATGAAATCAATATAAGATATCACCAATGTCATTTCCTAGAAACAACCAAGGAAGCAAGCATAAAAACCCTCCTTCTCTCCCCACTTGTTCCATTCGGCTATTTCAAGAAAAGGGAGGAATTCAAAATCAAAATCTCAAAATCTAGCCATGGTAAAATCATCCTATTAATTCTCAAGCTTCCTAACAACCAAACTAAGGAAATAAAATTCTTTCATCTCTTTTTATCAAGGTTCGATGGGTGAAATAAAATCAAGAAAGTTACTAGTGAATAGTAAGAATAGTAACTTTTCTTTGGTTTATTGATTTCAATGGTGGTTTTAGGTTCCAAAAATCATACCAAGCACTTCCAAGACTCAACCATCCTCAAGAACACATCTCAAGCTTTCAAGAAAGGTAAAAAACTTTGGCCCAACTTTATTTAAGATTCATATTCAAAATCCATTTAGTATGTAGATGTAAACCTAGTTTTAGAAGTGGTATTATTGAAATCATGATGTTTAGTTAAGTAGATGTGAGGTTGATTGTTGTTGCCTCAAGAAAATGATGTTCTTGAGAGGAGTTTGTGTGTTGATGATGAGATGATGATTGTTGGTGGTTGTGTTAAGAGTTAAGGCGTAAACGAAACCCTGATCGTAAACGTAATTCCGTTAAAACAAACAAATCGTAACTTTAAGCTTCTGCAGAAAGTCCCGAAGATGTACACTATAGTTTCTTGAAAAATAACCCTTGATTATGATAGAAAATGTTATAATGGTCGTTTAGGCGCTTGAATCGCTTGATTCCGATTTACGCGACAAAAACTGCTACGAATTACGAACTTTGAAAAAATAAAGGATCGACTTAAAAGTGTTCATAAATCATGAAATTTTTACGGAGAGTAACATATTGAGTTTCCTAACTGTCATAAAAAGTTCAATTAAAAATAATGATTTTTCAATTTTATAAAAATATCGGAGCCGAGACCGCACGAGTAGAAACCATAGAATCCAGAAGCGGAGCCGACGGCGATAATAAAAATGAACCTAAGATACTTAGAGAAATGAAGCGACCATGATGTGAATAAGGACTTAAAGGAATAATAAGGGTGGTACAAGTTGAGAGGGTGCATAATAAGTAGCGCATGAATGCGAGTTGCCGTAAATTAGAACGAGACCTAACGAGTTGTGTTTATGATTTATAGATTTCCGAGCGGAACCTAGAGCATCCTCCACCTCGAGATAACCAGGCAAGTTTATGAACCCAACTCCATTTTACTGTTGTGTTGTGAAATGATTGTTTTACTATCATTGCATAAATACCATGCTTGCCATGATACGTAGTAATTGAACTTTTTCGCATAATGTAGCGATGTTGTACGATAAGCATATATCGTAAAATATTTAACTCCGCTTTAAGCGTGACATATGATTATAAGACCGAGAGTCGGTCGGGATTTTAAGATGAAAACCCGGGAATCATTCCGGTGATATTATAGGACGATTACAAGTCCATAATAGTACGTTTTAAAGTGACTCAACGTCCACTTATGAAACATTAAAATACCTCGAACTTTCATTAAAACGATTTCCCAATGATCATATTCCCTCAACTATATTTTATTGTTCGAATAATAAATATTATATACCTATTCCTTTATTATTGGAGAAGTATACTCCAACAATTATTTATTTCAAACACGATTAAATATTAAAGATTATTAATTTCATTGACATAAACTAGTTGAGTAATATTATTTTAAATATTCTTTTACAAGAGTAAACTCATTCGAGGTTTAATTATTTATTGATTATCATTTAATTAATTATTATTTATTAAAGGGTTTATTTATGATTTAAAAATCATAGAACCGGATTTAAATTACTTTTTGATTTTAAAAATCATTCGAATAATTTCAGATCGTCGGAGAATATTATCCCGACTTATTTAATATTTTGAATATAGTTTCAAGGAGAAACTTTTCCCCCTTATTTAATTATTTGTTGACAACGGTCAACTCACATCCTTAGTAATTCCTCCGAAAACTTTCGGAAGTACATATATATATAAAGTAAAGCTATGCCTATCAACAAGTGTTAGATATATTTGATAATGTCATGGCTAATATGATTTATGTTTAGTTTTCAAATCATACTTAACAGGACAAATCAGTACTTAACTGGGAATCAGTACTTATACTGGAAGTCAGGACTTAAGCATATCAGTACTTATATTATCAGAAGATAATCATCAGAAGTTGGATATCAGAACTTAAGTGCTGAAGGACGATTAGATAAGGAAAGTAGTTGATTAAAGGAAAGAAGATCGAGATAAACATAAGAAGAGATATGCATGAAGTAGGAGTTTCGTGAAGAATGGAATACTTGGAAGAAAAGATATCTGATTGATATATTTTAGGAAGCAGAATTATATTCCATATCAATTAGTGATTATCTTGTAACTGTGTAGTATATAAACACAGACATAGGGTTTACACTATAAGTGTTATCATATTAGAGAAGATTATTCATTGTAACCCTAGCAGCTCTCGTGATATTTGTTCATCACTGAGAGTGTGTGTGACCTAACAAGTGGTATCAAAGCTTATCTGTTAACACACATACAGTTAAAGATCCAAACACAATCATGTCTGACACAGAAACTCCAACTAAGCCTACCAAAACTGAAGAACCTCCAAAGACACAAATTCAAAGTCGGTATGAAACCATCAGAGTTCCCATACTGAGACCATCTGAATATGCCATATGGAAGGTGAGGATGACCATGTTTCTGGAAGCTACAGATCCAGAATATCTTGATAGAATCAAGGAAGGGCCTCATAAACCAACCAAGCTCGCTGTTGCAGTTGCAGGTGAAGCAGCAAAAACCGTACCAAAGGAAAAGAGTGATTATACTGCTGAAGATATCGCATCAATTGCTAAGGATGCTAAGGTACGACACTTACTGCATAGTGCCATTGATAATGTAATGTCAAACATGGTAATTAACTGCAAGACTGCTAAAGAGATATGGGATGCTCTGGAAACAAGGTGTCAGGGAACTGATACGATTAAAAAGAACAGGCAGACAATACTCACTCAAGAGTATGAACACTTTGATTCAAAGGCTAATGAATCATTGACTGATTTATATGATAGATTTATCAAACTCTTTAATGATCTGTCACTGGTTAATAAGGAGTATGATCTTGAAGATTCAAACCTTAAATTCCTGTTAGCTCTTCCTGAATGTTGGGATTTGAAGGCAACAACAATAAGAGACAATTACAATCTTGATGAAACAACTCTTGATGAAATTTATGGAATGCTCAAGACTCATGAACTTGAGATGGAACAAAGAAGCAAGAGAAAAGGAGGAAAGTCAAGAACAGTTGCTCTTAAGGCTGAAGAAGAATCCCCCAAGGCAGCTACCTCAAGGAAAGACAAGGGTAAAGCTCTTTTCACAAAGTCTGATAGTGAGTCATCAAGTTCTGAAAGTGATGATGACTCAGATTCTGAAAGCTTGCCTGAGACTGATGCTGATGAGGAGATGATGAAGCTATGTGCTCTTATGGTGAAAGGGATCACAAAGATTGCATACAGGAAGTTCAGGAAGGGAAAGAAGTTTTCCAGGAAAGGTATAAGTTCTGATAAGAAGAAGTTCAGAAGATCTGAAGGCAGAGGAGGAAAGTATGATAGAGGAGATTATACCAATGTCAAATGCTATAATTGTGGTGAGAAAGGCCACATATCTCCTGATTGCAAGAAGGTAAAGGGTGACAAAGGCAAAGCTCTTGTCACAAAGCAGAAAAGCTGGACAGACACCTCAGACTCTGAAAGTGAGGAGAACTATGCATTGATGGCAAATGCTGATAAAGAAAGTGCTGAGAGAAGTTCTGAAGCTGCTGAAACAAAGGTACCTCAGACTACTTATGCTTTTCATACTGATGATATTAATGAGTTGAGAAGATATCTTAAAACCATGTTTGTTAGTTATAGAGATCAAACTTTAACATGTGAAAGATTAACTTCTGAAAATCTTGCTTTTAAGAAAAGAAATGATTTCTTAGAAAAAGAGTTAGTTATGTTCCATCAAACTCAGAAGGATAGAGATGATGCTCTTTTTGTTAGGGATGAAGTGCTAAAAATGAATGAATCTCTAAAAACTGAGTTAGAAAAGGAAAGAGAGATAATCAGGACTTGGACTAACTCTAGCAGAACAACTCAAAATTTGCTAAGTAGTGAAAATTGGAAAGAGTGCTTAGGTTATGGAGAGGATAAGAATGATAAAGGAACTGTAGAAATTAAGCCTGTTGTTAAGCAAAAGCCAAAGTTAAAACCTGTTAAGTTTGTAACTGAAAAGTCTGATAATGATAAATCAGAAGTTAGAGAGGGATTAACTTCTGATAAACTAAAACAGGAAAAGATAGCTGAAGTAAACATAGGCTTAACGACAAAGAAGCAACTTAAGCATAAGCTGAAAGATGTTAAGAATGCAAACAAGGTAAAATCACCTAGGAAAAATAGGAATGGAAAGGAAGGTGTGAATAAAAGAAATAATTATAAACCTGTTCCTGATGCTCCTAGGAAAACATGTCATAACTGTGGAAATTCTAACCATCTGGCTTCTTTTTGCAGGAAGAATAAAAACATTAACTCCTTACCTTCAAAATCATGAGTTAAGAGTTAGTCTATTAGATATAAACCACAAAATCCTTGTTTTCATTGTGGTAGTTTATGGCATTCCATTTATACTTGTAAGGAATATCATAGTTTGTACTATGATTATTATCAAATAAAACCTTCTTTGAAGAAAGTTTCCATTGTTTCTTCTAGTGTAAATTCTGGTACAAAGTCTGATAGTGTAAATTCTGATAAGAAAAATGTTAACATAAACTCTGATGCTAAATCCGCTGCAAATGTTAACAAACTTGATAAGACCAAAGGATCCAAGCAAGTCTGGGTCCTTAAAACTAATCATTAGTGGTCTTTGTGATTGCAGGGCAACAGGAAAAATATTCTAGTTCTGGACAGTGGATGTTCAGGACATATGACTGGAAATAAGGCCCTGCTATCAGACTTTGTGGAGAAAGCTGGCCCAAGTGTGTCTTATGGAGATGGAAACATTGGAAAAACATTGGGATATGGCAATATCAATCTTGGGAATGTCATCATTAAAGAAGTAGCTCTGGTCTCAGGCCTTAAACACAATCTGCTGAGTATAAGTCAAATCTGAGACAGAGGTTATCATGTTGATTTCTTTGAAGAACACTGTGAAATTGTGAGTAAATCTAAAGGCAAAGTTGTTCTAAAAGGATACAGGCGTGGTAACATTTATGAAGCTAAGCTTTCAACAAGTACTGATGGTTCTGCAATCTGTCTGATGAGTAGAGCATCAATTGAAGAAAGCTGGAATTGGCACAAGAAACTCTCTCATTTAAATTTTAACAATATAAATGAACTGGTCAAGAAAGATCTTGTGAGAGGACTGCCAAAGTCAGTATTTGCTCCTGATGGCCTTTGTGATTCTTGTCAGAAGGCCAAACAAAGAAAATCTTCATTCAAGAATAAGACTGAATCATCAATTCTTGAGCCTTATCATCTACTACATGTTGATCTATTTGGTCCAGTAAATGTCATGTCTATTGCTAAGAAGAAATATGCATTGGTCATAGTGGATGAGTTCACTAGATACACATGGGTGTATTTCTTGCACACGAAAAGTGAAACTGCATCTATCTTGATTAATCATGTCAAACATCTGGATAAATTGGTCAAAGATTCTGTAAAAACCTTAAGGAGTGATAATGGCACTGAGTTCAAGAATTTGATAACGGAAGAGATCTGCAAAAACCATGGAATAAAGCAAGAATTTTCTGCTCCTGGAACTCCACAGCAAAATGGAGTTGTTGAAAGGAAGAATAGAACTCTCATTGAAGTTGCACGTACAATGCTTGAAGAAGCAAAGCTTCCAACCTATTTCTGGGCTGAAGCTGTGCAGACTGCTTGTTTTACTCAAAATGCAACTCTCATTAACAAGCAAGGAAAAACACCTATGAGATGGTGAAGAAAAAGAAGCCAAATCTGAAGTACTTTCATGTATTTGGATGCAAGTGTTTTGTTTTCAAGACTCATCCTGAACAGCTATCCAAGTTTGATCTAAAAGCTGATGAAGGAATCTTTATTGGATATCCACTTTCCACAAAAGCCTTCAGAGTCTATAATTTGAGAACAAAAGTGGTCATGGAATCTATCAATGTCTCCTTTGATGACAAGAAGATTACTGGTCTTGAAGATTTTATTGACCATGATCAGCTGAGATTTGAAAATGAAGACTCAAATTCTGATACTGAAAATCCTGACAGTCTAAGTCCTGATACTGTAAATTCTGATGGATTAAACTCTGATGTTATTGAAACTGTGGTGACTACGCCAAAGGAAGATGCACCTGTGCAGGGGGAGCATACTCAAGATCTTACCACATCTCAAGAAACATCAGAACATACGTCTGGATCTTCAAGTTCTGATAAGCCAAGTTCTGATAGTGCTGAAAATCTAAATTCTGAAGAATCCAACTCAGAGAGCATAGTTTTAGGGGGAGCATCAGAAAATGAAAATGAAGACAACATGGATCATGGGGGAGCATCCAGTTCTAGAGAAAACCTTCCATCTGCAAGGAAGTGGACAAAATCACATACACCTGATTTGATAATTGGAAATCCTGATGCAGGTGTCAGAACTAGAATAGGTACTTCAAACGAATGTCTTTACAATTCTTTTCTCTCTCAGACTGAGCCAAAGAAAGTGGAAGAAGCTCTTCAAGATGCTGATTGGGTGCAAGCAATGCAGGAAGAGTTAAATGAATTTGAAAGAAACAAAGTCTGGACCCTAGTGCCAAGACCAAAGAATAGATCTGTTGTTGGTACAAAGTGGGTATTCAGAAACAAAACTGATAGTGATGGCATAATTACAAGGAATAAGGCAAGGCTGGTTGCAAAAGGATATTCTCAATAGGAGGGAATTGATTATGATGAAACATTTGCACCAGTTGCTAGGTTAGAAGCCATAAGGATATTTTTGGTTTATGCTGCTCACAAAAAGTTTACTGTCTTTCAAATGGATGTGAAAAGTGTTTTTCTCAATGGAGAATTGGAGGAGGAAGTATATGTTGAACAACCTCCAGGCTTTGTAGACTCCAAACATCCAGATTATGTCTACAGGCTTGATAAAGCACTTTATGGACTTAAGCAAGCTCCTAGAGCATGGTATGAGACTTTAGCTCAGTTTCTTCTGGAAAGTGGATTCAACAGAGGAACAATAGACAAAACACTGTTCTACCTCAACCATGGAAAGGACTTACTTCTGGTCCAGATTTATGTTGATGATATCATTTTTGGGTCTACAAATGACAGACTTTGCAAGAAGTTTGCCAAACTGATGCAGTCAAGGTATCAGATGAGTATGATGGGAGAACTTAGCTATTTTCTGGGCCTTCAAGTCAAGCAGAATGAAGAAGGCACTTTTATTTGTCAAACTAAGTACACCAGAAACTTGCTGAAGAAATTTGGAATGCAAGATTGTTCAAGTGCATCCACTCCCATGGCCACTGCAACAAAACTGGATAAGGATACTGGTAAATCAGTAGATATTACTGATTACAGAGGTATGATTGGCTCTCTACTTTATCTAACTGCTAGTAGACCTGATATCATGTATGCTACCTGTCTTTGTGCAAGATTTCAAGCAGATCCAAGAGAACCTCACTTAACAGCTGTGAAAAGAATTTTTAAGTATCTTAAAGGAACAACTGATCTGGGATTGTTGTATCCTAGAGAATCAGATTTTAAACTAATAGGTTACTCAGATGCAGATTTTGCAGGTTGCAAAATTGACAGGAAAAGCACAAGTGGAAGCTGCCAATTTCTTGGAGGCAGATTGGTTTCTTGGTTTAGCAAGAAACAAAAGTCAATTTCCACATCAACTGCAGAAGCAGAGTATATTGCTGCAGGAAGCTGTTGTGCACAGATTCTTTGGATGAAGAATCAGTTACTGGATTATGGGTTAACATATTTCTAAATCCCTATTTACTGTGATAATCAAAGTGCTATTGCTATGACAGGTAATCCAGTTCAACACTCTATGACAAAGCACATCAGCATCAGGTACCACTTCATAAGGGAACATGTGGATGAAGGTATAGTGGAATTGCACTTTGTTCCAACAGATCAACAACTAGCAGATATCTTCACAAAACCATTGTGTGAAGCCACTTTTACAAGATTGGTAAATGAACTTGGAATGGTTTCAGGTTCTTTCTCTAAATCTGCTTAGTCTTGTTCTGTTATATCAGACTTTATGATCAGTATTTACAGAATTTAATCTCTTTATATATTCTGTGCTTAATTGACAAATGTGTTTAAGTACTGACTGTTGTCTGATATATGTTTCTAAACTCTGATAAGTGATATGTCTGTTTAAGTAACTATTCAATCCTATGAGGATAACTGTGCTAGATGCTGCCTAGTAGTCTTCAATAAACAAATGATCCCATGTAAGAAGTAATTATTTCTGTGGAAATCTATTGACACAAGCAAATTCTGATAATTGAGCTAAGTTGAGTTTACTTTGTTTATCTTATTACTAAGTCACAAATTAGAATAATGCTACTCATCTATTAAGTTCTGATACTAGTAAATCTGCTGAATGCATTAAGTGCTGATAAACCTCTCTTATCAAAAAGAAAAAGCAAAAGGATCAAAGAATAAAATCAGGTACTCCTTTGAGATCTAGACTAAAAATGTGGAAGGGACGACCCAAGTGCATTGCTGGTATTAAGTAAATATGCATTAGAAAAGCAAAATATTTTCTTGGTGACTTTTCACACTCTATGATTACTGGAGAAATACTCTGATAATAGCATAAATTTTGATAAGCAGTCATGACTCACTTACACTGAGAAGCCACTGTGAAATGGAATTTAAAAAGATGCACAAAATTAGCACAAAATAGTTGAGGTGGACTCAAGCATGAACTCATTCAACAGTAGGTTACAGAATAATGACAACTCTTTAGCAAAGTTTTAGTTATGCCTTATTTCTAAGATGTACTGAAGTGAATTAGACTTTACTCTTTGTCTGACATTTAGCTTAATGCACACACTAATCACTCCATATGAATGATGAAAATTACTGTGGTGGTCTATGTTGTTTTAGATAAACAGTCATTGTGTCACTTTGCACAAACTCTTAGGACAAGTTCTGATTGCATGTTCTGATGATTAAGTTCTGAAGAATATAACTCAGAACTTGTATGAGGACTTACTAAGATAGGCATTCCTTTTTCGAGTTAAGAAATTATGTTCTGATGACTGTTAAGTTCTGATATAAGTCTAAGTTCTGATATTACAGTCAAATTCTTTACTTGACTTATCTGTGGATAAAATTTGATAACAGTCTCGGTTTAAACTAGAATATGTTGAAGTGGAAGATTAATAGTCACTATGGTTAGGGTTAATGGTATTCGTACTTGAACAGTCAACTTTTACTTGCTTCTTGTGCGCATTAAACCATGTTTTCTCTTTCAAATGAATGTTTTTCTTTTTCCAAGTCTGGGGAGACGAGGTAGAATTAATTCTACCTGTCAGCATTAAATTTCTTTGCGTCTCCTGGCATTCTCTTGCCTATATAAGCAACCACTTCACATCAGCCTTCCCATCAAATCTTTTCTCTCAACCTCACCTTACCTTCATACTTTTTCTTTCAAAAACACCATGGTCAGATACAACATGTTTTTGAACTACAAAACTTTCAATATGGAGCTAAGCTGTGCCGATTGGCAGCAGGAATGGCACGTCACTGCCATTCCTGATGAGATATGGGACTCTGTCCCACAGGAGGTACTGACCCACCTCCTGTTCTTCTATATGGACTACCATCGCCATCTGGAGCGATTGAAGGAGGAAAGGCTGGAAGCTCTCCGCCAGCAAGAGCGAATTATTCGACTCGCCATTCTGTTTGTCGAGAGTAGGAAGAAGAAATGATTTATTTTCTTCTTCCTGTTTTTCTTCATCATCAGCCTTGCCCTGCTTCTTGAGCTAGGACAAAGGCTGTTGACGTTAGGTTTAGCAGCTTAGGGAAATCTTGTACTAGTACTGATGTAATTTCAATTTCATGAATGTATTCACATGATATATTAATGAAATTTGTTTTTGGTTTCAAGATTTTGTCTCTAAGTTCTTTTGTAATGCATTGATAAATCCTGATAAATATTCATATTCTGATGACCATATAAATTCTATTTTAATTTAAGTTCTGATTTTACTTTATCAGTACTTACTCATCTGATTTATCTTGGTCATTTTCACTTGATTTATTTTCAGAATATTAATGTTGCAGTGAAAAATAGTTCAATAAGTGGGAACGGTTTCAATTTTGAATTAAAACTGTTTCACCTTGATTAATGGAATATCTGGGTAAGTGGAACGGTTTTTCCTTGAAAAACCGCAAGTGGGAAAGTAATGATTACTGTTTTCTCGAGCCCAGTAACTATCCGTTATTACTGCATGTCTGACAGGTGTCCAACGGTAATATTTTTTTTAGAGTATAAGTAAGAAAGAGAGAAGATTTTTTTTTAATCTTTTATTTCCCTTCATACTTTTTCTCTCTACTTGTTTTTACTCTCCTTCTTCTTCTAACGTTGGTTTTTCATACAGACATTTTATCAAACACCTAACAGGCACTTTTAAATCTAAATTTTTCGCATGGCACCTAAGAATTTAATCATTGATGGAGCTAAATTTGTTCCAAACAACTATGCTGTAATTCTTGATCATGATGAAGCTCCATCTGAATTGCATTTTGTGCAAGATCTTCTTGCACACAGTGAGATTGGGTATGCATTGACCCAGCCTTCAGTCTTTTCAAGCCAACGAGTTCTGACGTTTTGGCGGACTGGGCACTTTGATAATGGTGGTACACATGGCACTCCTAGTATTGTTTTCGAAGTGAGTGATTCTTCATATGCAGTTCCTCCTGGTACAATACGCAGGGCTCTACATCTCCCAGAAGGATGTACATTTTCAATTCCAGAGGAATCCGCTCTTCAGGAGTTAATGGCCACTTTGGGGTATGAACAGAGTTTGGCAAAACTTGGGCAGTTGAAACGGGCTCATATCAGAAGAGAATGGAGCTTCTTCTTCGACTGCATCACTAAAGCTTTTGGAACAAGTGTTCGAATTTTGATGCTATCCCAATTATGAGTCAGCACATCGGGTATGCTGTTATAAACCAAACTCATTTTGATTTTGCAACTTCTATAATTGGTTTTATTGGGGATAGGATGACAGAGGATAGGAATGTTGTTTACTTTGCTAGATTCTGTCAACTTATATATACTTTTTGTACTGATGAACCTCAATTAGTCAGTTCCTCAACTCCACCTTTTAAGGTTGCAAAATGCTACTTTAATGACCTGATAAATGCTGACACTAAGAAATCAGTGGTTAGACCATTACAGATTCCTCAGTCTGTAAAACAGATCTTAGTAAATGCTGATCCTGATACTTATAGATCTGTTTATTCTGATGTCCAACCAACAACAACCACCCAAACACCACAACAATCAGCACCTACCACTCATTCTACTCAACCAACCCTCAGGAAATATATCAAATCCTATCTCTCCACTTCACAGACTGTTCAACCCTCATCCTCAGCACCTACTGTGAAGCCTTCCTCTTCCAAACCTAAGAGGACAAAGACTGTTCCTCAAACACCTCAAAAGAGAAGGGGGATTGCTTTGAGAGATGAATCTGATACTGAGGAACATGTTTCTTCTTCAGAACCTGTTGTTAGTGAAGCTGAGAAAGAGACTTCTCAGAAGGATTCTGGAATTGGGGGATCTAGGCTTCTCAAGAGGCTTAGAAGAATGACAGTTCCTGAAACTCCCAAAGAATCCAAATCAACAAAGAGATACAAGAAACAGAGGGCAAAGAGGCCAGTTTCAGATGATGAAGAGGAAGCAGGTAAGGAAGGGGATCAGGAATCTCTGATCTCACAAGAAAAGGAATTTGCTAAAGTTACGTCTTCTCCATCAACTCCATCTAAGGAAGCTGTTTCTGAAAAGGTTAACACATCCTCTGTATCTCCTATTGATCCAGGCACAAGTGCTGATATTGATGTTCAAAACTTGGTTGTGCCTGAAGTAATTCTCTTCGAAGCTCCAACAACAACTAATCCTTCAACAACACCTGTTACTAATGCTGTTCAAACTCCAGAGTTATCTACAACACCTTCTCTGCATCTAGATGCTGATGATCAGACTTTAGGTGAGCATCAGGATATGGCTGTTGATCAGAACTTAGAACCAGATCAGCAATTAGAGGATGCTGAAGCCTCCATTGCTACTCACACTGTTGTTTTATCAGAGGATACTGATTCTGTAAGTTCTGATGCTGCAAATGCTGGAGATACTGGCGATGCTGCTCCAATTGCAGATGCTGATGAAGCAGGTCCTTCAGGACATGCTCCTCAACAGACTATTCTTAAGTCTGAACTTGTTAAGAAGTTTGTTACCAGAGAAGTACCAGTGCCTTGGAGTGAAACTCCTGCAGGACAGGAGTGGACTAAGGAATGGAACTCAGTCACCTGTGTTCCAACTGCACAGAATCTGGCTGAGCAATTGACAAAAGCTGATGAGATGTTAAATACTGATGATTTCAAAACACAGCTTAGAGTCACTGCATTGAGTACTAAACATTTACAAGGTCTTCATTCAAATACTCATGCAGAGTTACATCTCTTAAAGGAAGAACTAATGAAGCAAGAACAAGTTCACAAGATTGATAAGAAAAAGTTCTTCCAACCTACCTTTGACAGGATTGCTTATATTGAGAAGACTCAAGATAATCAACAAGCTCAGATTGATGATATTCTGAAAAATCAAGCTTCTCAGCAATCACAACTTAATGAAATCCAAGCCTCAGTGGAATTGCTTGTCTCTCTTCTACTACCTGCTGATGCCAAAAAGGGGGAGAAAGTAATTAAGTCCAAATGCAAGACTGACAAGACACTGAAAGGGAAGGATGATGAAAAGGATGATCAAGGAAACTCTGGAACGGGTAGAGGTCATAGTCAAGGTAGAGGATTCACATCAAGAAAAGCTGAAACCACAAGTCACAGGACAAGTTCTGATACTGGGAAAAGAATAAGTTCTGCTACTGGTAAAAGGATAAGTTCTGATGAACTTTTAGATCTTGATGAGGAAATGTCAAGACAGTTATTTCTTCAGGAAAATCCAGGAATGGACTTGGAGAGTTTAATGGAAGAAGAAGCCAAACTTAAATCAGAGAAAGTCACATCTAAATCTGAATCTTCTGGTAAAAAGCCACTTCCAAAACTCAAAGGTATTGTGATCAAAGAAAGGACACATACTGAAGTAACATTGGCTAAATCACAACCGCAGATAGATCCAAGATCAAAGGGTAAAGAAAAAGTTGGTGAACCTATCAAGGTTTATGTGCCTCCTGAGGATGAAGAAATTACTGATGAAAAGGATGATCTTGCTCTAACTTCAAGAAAAGTTCTTAAAACAACCTCTGACATGGCTCAAGTTGTTCAGAGTCAAGAAACTGTAAGTTCTGATATTCAGAAGAAGCAAGTAACCTCTGACATAGCTCAAGTTAACTTGATATCAGAAGATAGACCAAAGACACTCCTACCAGGATTCATTAAAGCAAAACAGACTCAATCTTTGAAGACTACTGCAAATGGTTTTGAAGCTAGAGTAGTTACTGGAAAGGAAGCAAGAGATAAAACTGGATTGGGAAGTGCTGATGAAAGGAGAATACAGAACACTACCAATGATCCAACTTCCTTGAGTGAACCAGGTATTGGAGCAACTCCTGAGAGATTGAATCAACTGGAATCTGTACAAATGATTTATCATACCTACTTGAAAGAATACATCTTGTTGTATTTCATGACAGATGGTAGGGTTTATCATATAAGGCAAAATGCCATTCCATTGAAGTATTTTGAAGAATTGGAGCATGTACTATTCTTACTTCAAGTGGATGACAGATTGACAGAAACTGCTGCAAACTATTTGAAGGATCAGATTCAGAGACAGAAAAGGGTTTATTCTGTTAAGTCTGACAGCACATATGTTCCAAAGTACAGAGATCACAAGGGTGATATAGTTGAAATGAAGCCCAATTCTGCTCAAATTATAACTACCTTTCTAGGGTACAGGGTTGTGGAATTCAATCTTGAGTCTGATAAAGCTTATTTGATCAGACTGGATCAGGATATAAGAAAAGCAAAGATAAATGATGTCAGGGCTGCAATCTTTCAAATTGGTAAAGATACTGCAGAGCTTAAAGATGCCAAAAGGAGAATGATTGATGAACTTAGATATGCTGAGAGATGTTTGTTGAAGAACTATCTCAGAACAACTCCTGACATCAGAGAGATCAGAAGATGAAGCCAAGTCAAAGATCTACAACTCCTTAAATTTTGATATTTGTACAGACTGAAGTTGTTATCAGAAGTTAAATATTGGTAAAGTTTTAAGGACTGTAAGTTGTAGTTATCTAGTCTAATTCTCATGCATTTGTACTTAATGTTTTTTTGACATCATCAAATATCTGTTAAACTTGTATATTATGCTAATTTACAAGTTGGGGGAGATTGTTAGATATATTTGATAATGTCATGGCTAATATGATTTATGTTTAGTTTTCAGATCTTACTTAACAGGACAAATCAGTACTTAACTGGGAATCGGTACTTATACTGGAAGTCAGGACTTAAGGATATCAGTACTTATATTATCAGGAGATAATCATCAGAAGTTGGATATCAGAACTTAAGTGCTGAAGGACGATTAGATAAGGAAAGTAGCTGATTAAAGGAAAGAAGATCAAGATAAACATAAGAAGAGATATGCATGAAGAAGGAGTTCCATGAAGAATGGAATACTTGGAAGAAAAGATATCTGATTGATATATTTTAGGAAGCAGAATTATATTCCATATCAATTAGTGATTATCTTGTAACTGTGTAGTATATAAACACAGACATAGGGTTTACACTATAAGTGTTATCATATTCGAGAAGATTATTCATTGTAACCCTAGCAGCTCTCGTGATATTTGTTCATCACTAAGAGTGTGTGTGACCTAACAACAAGCAAATCACTTGGGGGAACTTCGATGTGGTTCGAGTTCTCGAGAAATGATAGGATCTCCTAAAGGACAAGGGAGGGGTAGGATCCAAGTACTTCGTGTATTGGATAGACTACTGGTACCATAGGAGACGGTACAGTATGTACCCACGGACCTGCGAAGTGTGTGTATACCCGAAATGAGGACACATATCCCGTATGCGGCAAGGGTGATAACCGGGATACGAAGGTGTCGTCCTTCTACTAGTAGAAAAGGTTACTTTTATCGCAGTACGGCTGATCATTGTATACGGTGGCTCCAACGAATGTCCTAATTCTTCCAATTGGAATTGTGATGCAATACCGTAACCCAAGCCTAGGTGCTGGGTTTACTTTTAAGGTATTCGCAGGTTAATAAAATCCATTAAAGAATTTTTTTCATAAGAAGGTGTGTATCACCAAAGAAAACTAAATTCGAATAAAACATAATTATCATATATGATGTTTACGTAAGTTATCATACAGTCATTTGCATACAGTACATTATTATGCTGGGCATTATAGCTCACACTTGTTTTCTTAAATTGACACAACACAAAAGTGAATCAAGATGCCTTCCATGAGAACCACAGCCAGGAAACGGGTAGGAAATGGCCAGTTGTTCCGTAGATTGTTTGGTGCTGTACCACAGGTAGTCCGAATAAGCTGGATTAGTTTTTAGTTGTTTTTAGTTCGGCTTATTTATAAGTATGACTTATGTAAGGTAATAAACAAGAAACATATATTTGTCCGATAGACTAGCCTTATTTAAAGGTTACTCCCCGGTAAGACTTAATCACTTTTGGGTTGTAATAATTATCACTTGATGGTTGAATTACTCTAGTTATGAATGGTTCGTTTCCAAGACAATAACCTGTAAGTGTTTATGTGTGATAAGTGTGGGGTCATGAAGCGTGAGTATTTATATATTGTAGTGTGAGTTATGTGGTTGTAGTAGGTTAGATGGTGTGGCCTCCGAGATTCCTGACCCCGGATTTTTGGGCGCCACAGAAATGGTATCAGAGCCTTAGGTTATCAAATCTTGGAAACTATAGGATATAAAATATGTAGACGTAAGAATAATAAAATAATCAATTAGAGCTCAAGTCGAGTTCGTCATCGGGCTACACGGGTAGTCTTGATAGTTTTACCCTCAAGGGAATTTTGACTCTAAGTTAGTAACACCTTGCCTATTGTGTCAGGTACCAGTGGAGCCTATGAGGGAGGTTGACCCTGTTGAGGATGTTATGGTTCCTGAGCGTGACCCTACTCCCGAGCCATAGAACCCACCCATTGATGATTCAGATGATGACCCTACTAAGGATGTCCCAGAAGAGGAGACTGACCTTCCTGCCCCCATAGATAATGGCGTTGAGATGACCCAGGGAGATGGCGTAGGCTGAAGGGATGTAGAGATGCACCCTCACCCGACTATTCGCTCTCCTACCCCACCCCAAGGGATTCAGAGCCCTATGACCTATACTGATGATGATGACGAGGATGAGATATATGCACAGGTCTATGAGGCTTACGACATATCCTCTAGCGACCCAGACTCGCCTCTACCACCCCCGGCGACCATACATGTAGCTGTACACGACTGGATGGTGGCTCAGCTTAATGCTGAGATTACTGCGGCATCTGCTCACATTGCGGAGTTACGCCAGGAATTGACAGATGAGAGAGCCATCAAACTAGGATACCCAGGGGATTTTCGAGCTGCTTTCCCGGCCATAGCCCGCAGAGAGATTGATGGGATCGAGCTCCGTACCCGGGTTCAGATGAGGATGACAGTGATTGGAGGATACATCCCGGTAATTGATGCAGAGCTGATGTTGGCAGGAGCGATGAGGAGGTTACGTGACCTCACGCGCAGTGATAGTGACTGAGGGACTAGTGACAATATATGGACCTTGAAGAAGGCTGGGTGTCTTATCACCAATTTTGATAGGATAGCTAGTAGTATATAGCATTCCTAGCCCTTTAGGGTACACACCTTATGTATTTGCATTTCAGTATTCAGGACAAGTAGTGATGTATTGTAATCAAGCATGTATGAACTCAGCTAGTTATTTTGTCCCCCAGATATAAGTGGGAGACCTTATGAAATATATATCTAGCAGTTATTAAGAAATTGATGTCCATATTTGAAAGGCATATGTCATAGCCTATTTGATTATTCGAGGATTTAACTCAACTCAAATAAGAGTGTAACAAGTAAATAGTGGATCTACCGTCAAAGAGATCTCTCAAAGTAACATTTGTCAAAGGATTCAAAAATAAAGTTCATCTATAGACTTGAGGAATTACTTCACTGGAAGAAGTTCAAGAAATTGATCAAGCCTCAGTGATACAAATCAAGATTGTGGATTTAATCAAGTGACAGAGATCTCGTCAGGGTATCAGATAATTACAGGGATTTAATCTGAAGAAAATCAAGTATCAAAGTCAAGACATGAAGAAAAGTCACGGAAGTTAGTCACTCATGAACTAGACAGTACATCGAGTGTCAACATTGAAGTGGTGGAATTGATTCATAATTCTCAGTGATTTTCAGAAGATTTTTAAAAGAATGGTTGTTGTTCAAGATTAGTATTAATTCTCTATTAATTAATTAAGTCATATAGTTTAATTAAGAAAATAAATTATATCTGCAAAGATTAATTTATTGATTAATTGAATTAATTGATTAATTAATTCTGAATTAATATTAAGAATTTTCAGAATTTTAATTGGAGTAAAATTAGTTTTAATTCAGCAAGACAATTGAAATTGAACTAGCATGACAATCTGGATTGTCATACCGATTATCGTGCCAGGTCATTTCAATTGTCTCACCGAAATTTCTACTGGTTTAGCAGATTGTCTTGCTAGTTCAACAGATTGTCATACTAGTTCAACAGATAGTCTTGCCGAAAGTCATACCAGCTTAAACTGATTGTCATACCGAAAGTTCTACTGGTTCAGCAGATTGTCTTGCTAGTTCAACCGATTATCATTCCAGTTCAAGTGATTCTGTTGATTGAATTAAAAAGACAGAAGCAGCAGAAGACACAATCATCCAACTGAACACAAGTCAACCAACCAAGAACAAAAAGTAAAGAAGCAGACAATATTTCATCTTTCATCTGCAAACTTCAAGATCACAATTTCTAGTTTTAAAGTTAAATCCAAACAACTAGGAATCATTCTCTTGTTCTTGTGTAACTATCTAGCGGATCAAAATCCCTAGAACTTAATCTCAAATTGCGTTTAACATTTGAATCTTTTTATTTCAAAAATAGAAAAAATTCATGTTGAATTTATTCTAGATTTGTGATAATTTATTTGAGATCAAACCCTTGTAAACGATACCGTTGTTGTAACACCTTTCAAGTTTAATAATAGTTTTATTTAACTTGAATTTTGTTTCACTTTTTTATTCCGCATTTTATTCTATTAAACGGTATAGTTTGTATTCAACCCCCCTTCTACAAACACATTGTGACCTAACAATTGGTATAAGAGCCTTCTGATTAACGAACAAATCAAGATCCTAGACTTTTGTGATTTTTTTTCAACTCCTTGAATTTTTATTTATTCAAAAATTCATAATGACTTCACAAAAAGTTGGAACCGTTAAAATTCCACTATTTGATAAAGAAAATTATATTATGTGGAAGACGAAGATGCTCTTGTTTTTACAAGTTGCAAATCCCAAATATCTGAACTTGTTGAAGAAGGGTCCAAAAACTCCGATGGTTATTCAACCAGAGGTGATAGTAGATGATGTTATGATTACCAAAGCTAAAACCTATGCAAAAGAGTCTGAGGATTTTTCTCCTGCTGAAAAAGAAGAAGCCTCCTTGGATGCTAGCCTTCAGTTAATTTTAGTTGATTCCCTCGATCCCTTGATGAACAGACATGTGATGAACTGTAAAAATTCCAAACACGTCTGGGAAACTATTGAGGTGATTAATGAACGTACAAAGGAAGTTAGGGAGAACAAGTTGGAGATCCTAACCTCTGAGTATGAACATTTTAAATCCAATCCAGGAGAAGGAATTACTGAAGTGTTTGAGAGGTACAATGCATTGATCAATAACCTGAACATAAATGGAAAATATTATTCAATCAGGGAGGTCAACAAAAAGTTCCTGTTAACACTGCCAACTCATCTTGAACATAGAATCACTGCCATAAGAGAAGCTAGAGATCTGAGTGAGATTTATTTGGATAGACTCTATAGTGTGTTAAAAACCTATGAGTTGGAGCAGATTCAGCAGAAGGAAGTCTACCAGAAAGATAGAGTGGTCAACACATCTACTACTCTAGTAGCTGAAGGTCAACAATAACAACAACAACAATCTCAACAGTCAGAGAGAATGGTACAGTATTCCAAGGCTGAGGAAAATGTATTAGTAGCAGAATATGATCCTCCTACTACAAATCAGTCCAGTGATGATTTTTACTCCTTGGAAGAGCTGGAGCAATTGGAAGATGAGTCAATGGCCCAAATTATCAAGAGATTCTCCAATGTCAGATTCAAGAGAAATCCCAAGTTCAAGTACAAGTCCAACTACAAAAGATTCCAGACAGGTGGATCTTCATCCTCTAACACCAGTAGTGGTGGATATAAAACAGGGATGGTTGATCGGAGCACCATTAGATGCTATAATTGCAATGAGTTGGGACACTTTGCCATAGAATGCAGGAAGCCAAAGCAAGTAAGGAAGAACTCTTATGATTCAAATCAGAAGAGTAACTCTGAAAGGGCTTATCTGGCAAATGAAAGAAGCTGGGATGATACTGATAGTGAAGATGAAGAAGAAGGGAATCTTGCTCTTATGGCTATTGATGTAAAGGCTTCATCGTCAAGAAAAGAGGTAAAATTTACTGATATTGAATTAGTTTATCATCTAGGAGGTTCCTTAGATTGTGCTCGTCGTGATAATGAACTATTAAGTCAACATATCAAAGACCTTGAGAAAGAGGTCGATGAATTAAGACTTGTGCACATTAATCAAGACAAGTTAAAAGAACAAGTATCTTTTCTAGAGAATAGAGTTAACTGTTATAGACAACTCGAAACTATTCTCAAAGATAAGATCACCGATCTTGAGACTAAGGTTAAAGCCTACTTCAATTCTTGTTCGAAGGCTAAAGAGTTCTACAGTAAGCAAGCTGTTAATCAAACATCTGTAATAGTTTATGATTACAATGCTGCTATTGGAGAATTAGGCATAAACTCCCCTCCTCATGTCTGTGCTAAAGGTAGGGAAGTACCACATGTGCTTAAGGGTGTTGATAAACCCCTCTATAAAGCATCAATTGCTGAACCATTTGATGCGACCTCCTCTATTATTCAAGAAGAAATATGTGCTGAAGATCATGTTAATGAGAAGGTTGTTTCCAAGCCAAGTGTGTCGAAAGTCCCAGTCAAAGTTGTGAAAGCAACTGAGATTAACTCAAACACACATGAGTTGGATAACAAAACTGCCATATCTACCATGCATATTTTGCCTGTTGTTAATCCCTCTCATAAATCATGCGATGTTGCTAATTGTATGTCTTGTGCTTTCAATTTGATGTATGCTTATTTTAATGGTAAGCATCTTTCTAGTGATAAGACTACTCCACGTCAGCATGTGAATAATGGGAAGCATGATAGGTCTAAGACTGCTAGTCCCTCTAAGTCTAGAAAGGAGACATTTGTGCCTAAGCCTAAACAGAAATTTGTTAAGGCTGTTTACAAGGTCAAATGTCCAGTCATTGAGAAAGTTGAGAACATTAAAGTTAAGAATGTTGTTTTGCCTGACAAAGGTCAATTCTACAAGTATGTCGGGCCCAACCAAGTTTGGGTTCCGAAGAAGGTTTAATCCAGTTGTGTTGTAGGGCATTAAACATGTGAAACCGGTAGTGTGGATTCTTGACAGTGGATCATCGAGACATATGATCGGAGATAGAGCCCTGCTATCAAATATGGTTGAGAAAGCTGGCCCACTGGTTACCTTTGGAGATAACAGCAAAGGTTTAACTGAGGGATATGGCTGTTTGCAAGCTGGTAATGTTATCATTGAACTCAAACTTCTTTCAACATTAGTGATTTCTTATTTCATGTAAAATCTTTTGAAATCACTATTGTACATCATTTCTCTCAAAAGATTAAATGTATAATTTTCATTCATTATAGATCTTAAGTACATTTTATCTCTATAGTGTCATATGTTCTGTGATACAGGTTCAGTCTCCAATGGCATTCTTTCATTGACAGTCATGAGGTTGAAAACCCACAACTTCTATCCCAGACTGTAAAGACAAACACAAAAATAGAACCAACCAACACTCTCTTACCACTAAAATTAAGTATGAATGAGCGTGAGGGAGATAGTGCCTTAGTGCACCACATAAGGAAGGTTCTGTAGTCAACCCATTAGCTATGTCTCCTACAAAGATGAGTAGTATTTAAACCGAGACAACTTCTAGCTCCCATACATCTTCTCAAAAAGATTTAATGGCTGAAAAGGCACAAAAATAGTTACTAGACTCATTCTCTCAACAGGGCGCGTCTATTGAAATTTGCATGTCTGCCAGGGTATCCGTTGTAGTGTCACCACCTCAAACATAACCAATTCTTGATGCACAAGGGAAGGTTACACATACAAAGGATGAGTTGACGGAAACAAGAGTTTCGACCATTTTAAGGTCAGATTCGATTGTTCAAGGTTCTTTAATGGACCAATTGCCTTTACAGGTGTTACGAGAGGATACTGATCCAAAAGCCATATGTCAGTGGTCAGTGTCAACCTCCCCAGGCTTAAATCCCCTGAATGCATCTGTGGATAGTGGATCTGACATAGGTGCAGATCGGAAACTTGTTGACAATGATTCAGATATTACCCGATGAGTCACAAGGAAATGTCTTCACAGACATTAGAAGGGAACTTTGATCTTTATGCTAAATTCGTTGGATCATTGTTTACCTTCCCAGAATTCAAATCTGGAACCCTAAAAGGGAAACTAGCAACTTGTAGATTATGACTCAGATTCATCTGACGAGTTTAACAAGGATGGGGATTTGTGAACTCCCATTACACCACCTATGACCTCCTTAAGGATGGCTAAGGTGATTTTCCTTGCAGGTACAGCTGAACTTTGGAGCTTTAAGAGGAGTGATACACTTGTGAGAATGAGTGTAAACACGAGTGGAGAGAAGAGTGAAACACATGTGAGGTACACTAAACAGAATCGCACACTCACTGTGAGGAAGAAAGATGAAACTACTTGTTATTTCTTTTCCAACCAAGTGAAATATGAGAACTCCTTCAGACAACGGCATACATTCCTTCTCTAAGGGGGAGATAAAAGCTTAAGTAATAGTTTGGAGGATTCCTCAACTAAGGGGGAGAAATAGCAGGGAGGAAGAAAAAGATCCTACATATGTACACTACACCACACCATTGTTGTTTGTAACTACGGATCCTATTGTACGAGAGAGGAGGTAAACACAAGGTGATTTTCTAGTAAGGGAAGAAGATGTCTTCCAAAAGGGGAGTACCATTGGTTTTTATCTGCGGATCCTATTGTACGGGAGATGTGGTAAACGAAGGTGATCTTCTTTAAAGCAGTTGATTCTCATAGGGGGAGAAGCAAGAGAGATATGTGATTCTCAACAGGAAATGTGGTTGTACAAAAGAAGATGAAACTACTTGAAGATATGTTCAGTCTAGAGGAACATCTATTTGGACTCAGGAAAATGTCAATTATTATCCAGAACTTTTCTGCTATTTACTTTGCATTTCTGTTTACATATTTTTCTTATTTATTAGTTGAGTTATCCTCTAGGTATTTATTGTTATTGTCTAACAAACAAATAGGGGGAGATTGAAAGGCATATATCATAGCCTATTTGTTTATTCGAGGATTTAACTCAACTCAAATAAGAATGTATCAAGTAAATAGTGGATTTACCATCAAAAAGATCTCTCAAAGTAACATATGTCAAAGGATTCAGAAATAATGTTCATCTACAGACTTGAGGAATTACTTCACTGGAAGAAGTTCAAGAAATTGATCAAGCCTCAGTGATACAAATCAAGATTGTGGATTTAATCAAGTGACAAAGATCTCGTCAGGGTATTAGATAATTACAAGGATTTAATCTGAAGAAAATCAAGTATCAAAGTCAAGACATGAAGAAACGTCACGGAAGTTAGTCACTCATGAACCAGACATTACATCGAGTGTCAACATTGAAGTGGTGGAATTGATTCATAATTCTCAGTGATTTTCAGAAGAATGGTTGATGTTCAAGATTAGTATTAATTCTCTATTAAATAATTAAGTCATATAGTTTAATTAAGAAAATAAATTATACCTGCAAAGATTAATTTATTGATTAATTGAATTAATTGATTAATTAATTCTGAATTAATATTAAGAATTTTCAGAATTTTAATTGGAGTAAAATCAGTTTTAATTCAGCAAGACAATTGAAATTGAACTAGCATGACAATCTGGATTGTCATGCCAGGTCATTTCAATTGTCTCACCGAAAGTTCTACTGGTTCAGCAGATTGTCTTGCTAGTTCAACAGATTGTCATACTAGTTCAACAGATAGTCTTGCCGAAAGCCATACTAGCTTAAACTGATTGTCATACCGAAAGTTCTACTGGTTCAGCAGATTGTCTTGCTAGTTCAACCGATTGTCATTCCAGTTCAAGTGATTCTGTTGATTGAATTAAAAAGATAGAAACAACGGAAGACATAATCATCCAACAGAACACAAGTCAACCAACCAAGAACAAAAAGAAAAGAAGCAGACAATATTTTATCTTCATCTGCAAACTTCAAGATCACAATTTCTAGTTTTAAAGTTAAATCCAAACAACTAGGAATCATTTTCTTGTTCTTGTGTAACTATCTAGCGGATCAAAATCCCTAGAACTTAATCTCAAATTGCGTTTAGCATTTGAATCTTTTTATTTCAAAAATAGAAAAAGTTCATGTCGAATTTATTCTAGATTTATGATAATTTATTTGAGATTAAACCCTTGTAAACGATACCGTTGTTGTAACACCTTTCAAGTTTAATAATAGTTTTATTTAACTTGAATTTTGTTTCACTTTTTTATTCCGCATTTTATTCGATTAAACGGTATAGTTTGTATTCAACCCCCCTTCTACAAACACATTGGGACCTAAAAATATTATTGCACTTTATAAAAACATACTAGATAATAAATGACATGCTTACACATGAATAAATCAATCCAACTGTTATAATTACAACTATGTTGACAAATCTTCATTATCAGAACAATGCCACCCCTTAGAAGAGGAACCATGGCACATTCCGTAGAATTAGTTAACCAACAACGGAATGAACCTGACCCTGTAGTAAATGAAGAAAGTGAAGAGGACCTAGACTATAATGAATATGATGAGGAAGAATTTGTAGAAGAAGAGGCTGACTTATTTTAAGTGGGGAAAAGTTGGCCATATGGCAAGAAATTGCAAGGAGTTTGTTCAGAAGGCAAATGTTCTTAGGATTGCTAAACCACCGCCTCCACCAGCACAAACAGTTCAACCAAGGGTGCGGACATTTAATATGACAATAAAAGATGCAGTGCAAGATGTAGATGTGGTAGCAGGTACTCTTGCTATTAATTCGATATTATTCAAAGTGTTAATGGATTCTGGAGCTACTAGATCATTTATTTCTTAAAGTGTTGTTGATAGACTAAAGTTTGTTGCGTACCATCTAGAATCTAACCTGATTCTAGAAGTAGTAAATCAGGAACGAGTTGTTGCCAATAGAGTTTGTCTTAATTGCGATATTGTTATAGAAGGTCGGCACTTTTCTACCGACTTAATCCAGTTTAAGTTAGGAGAATTCGACGTTATTCTCGGAATGGATTGGTTAGCGAACTATGATGCGCAAATCGAGTGTAGAGGCAAGAAAGTGAAATTGAGAACCAAGGATGGAACTGAGGTGATATTCAGAGGAAAGAAACAATTTAGGAAGTTTATAATGGCAATTTAGATAAGAAGATTGTTGCGACGGGGAGAAGGAATCCTTGAAGATTGAGGATATTCCTGTGGTTAAAGAATTTCCTGATGAATTACTTGGACTACCTCCAGATCGAGAGATTGAATTCAATTTGGCTCCTGGAACGAAACCAGTTTCGAAAGACCCTTTTCGAATGGCACCCATTGAAATGAAGGAACAAACGATATAATTGCAAGAATTGTTGGATATAGGAGTTATACGATCGAGTGTATCCCCGTGGGATGTACCAGTGCTGTTTGTAAAGAAGAAAGATGGAAGCATGAGATTGTGTATCGATTATCGTGAACTTAATAAGTTGACTATCAAGAATAAATACACTATCCCGTGAATCGATGATTTATTTGATCATCCAAAAGGAGCTACTTGTTTCTCGAAGATCGATTTAAGAATCTGGATATCATTAACTAAAGATTAAGGCGGAAGATATACCCAAGACGGTGTTTCGAACGAGATATGGACACTATGAATTCTTTGTAATGGCGCTTGGATTGACAATTGCGCCAACTGCATTTATGGATCTTATGAATGGAGTATTTAAGAAGTATTTGGACAAGTTTATGATAGTGTTTATTGACGATATTTTGATTTACTCTAAATCGGAAGTGGAACACATGGAACATTTGAGGATTTCTTTGGAAATTCTGAGGAAAGAGAAGTTGTACGCAAAGTTTTCAAAATGCGAGTTTTGGTTAAATGAAGTTCAGTTTCTTAGACACGTAGTCAATAGTGAAGGTATCAAAGTGGATCCTGCGAAGATTGAGGTTGTCATGAATTGGGAAAGACCAAAGACTCCAACGGAAGTGAGAAGCTTTTTGGGACTAGATGGATATTATCGACGATTCATTCAAGATTTTTCTAAGATTGCAGTTCCACTGACAAAGTTTACAAGGAAAAATGAAAAGTTTGTTTGGATAGATAAGTGTGAAGAAAGCTTTCAGGAATTAAAGGAAAAGGTTAGTTTTTGCACCAGTATTGGTTCTTCCTGATGAGAAAGGAGAGTTTGTAATATAGAGCGATGCTTCGTATAAAGGATTAGGTTGTGTGCTAATGTAGCACGAAAAGGTGATAGAGTATGCATCACGACACTTGGGGGTCGAATGATATAATCTTTGAATTCTTGTTTTAGTTTGAATTTTGTGTTTAATATTGGAGTTTTGATTCGAATGAACACGTTATGACCCGAATGACTAGGAAATTGATATGGGATAGAATGTAGTTGGTTAGAAAATCAGATTATTGTTTAACTCAGTTGTGAATTCGATTTTTTATAATAGTTGGGTGTCACTGTATGGTTTTGTGATCTATAAGGTGAAATCAAATTGCATGCTATAATTTTGACTTGGTATCTTAAGTCGTTAGTTGATGATTGTATAAAGTGGAGTTGCATGCGAAGCGTTAAGTGATAAAGAGTAATTATATATACTCTATTGTGATTGTTTGATTTATATGATAAGGGTAAAAATAGTTATAGATAAGTCATGCCCGATTTTTGAAAAAAAAGTATAGGTGTATATAAGGAATGAAGTCGATTTGATTGTTAAGATGTTGTGTCGGATTACGAGAATATGTGATTACTTGCTATGTGTAAAAGTATCGAGTTAATTATTGATATAAAGCATATAAAGGTGTAACCTATTATGTGTTACGCATGATATATATAAGATAAGCGGATATCGCGATTGGGGTAAAAAGTTAGACGTTTTGAGAAACGTCGTAAATCGATCAAGTTTCTAATAAGGGTTTGTTTCGTAATTGTAGATTTTAAAAGTGAAGGCATTCAGGCTAGGATCGGAAAAGAGGTCCTAGGTGGCAGTAGCTCGTATACCGTGAAACAGGAAAGCTATCTGAGGCAAGTAACTCTGCCTTTTATTGTGAATTGATTATAAAGAGGTTATTGATGTTATGGACTAATAGAGTAAAGAATCTTCGTAATACTGTTATTGATTCCTTGTGCGAAACCTGCCAGTGATTCCTTGTGATAAACCTGTTATTGATTCCTTGTGATAAACCTCTTTAGTAATCCCTTGTGTCAACTACTTATTATGTTGTTTCCATGTCATTGTTATCTTTATGATCCTTTAACTCTAAAAGACGTAACGAACCTTTTGTAATTCATGCCTCATTAACCTAGACTCCTATAATAATACATCTGTGCCTTGTGATAGAATGTTCTTTGGAACTATCCTGATAACAACATTGTTATACCCTGTTTATCACTAGATCATTTCCTTAACTAGCGATCCTTTTTTTCCAATCTGATTATCATCTTTTAATTCTCAAAATTTAACCTAAGAATGATTTTTGACTTGAATGTGTCCAAATGATTTCACATATTTGGTAATGTTAAAATGAACATAGTCATATCTTCTATACTTCCAACATAAAGGTTTTCCAAATGAATTCATGATGGATTAGATAGAGACGTAAGAGGCTAGTGGGACTAGTCCAGTCACGTAAGATGCTAGCGGGGCTAGTCCAATATAAAGGCTGAAATAATGCCCTAGGTACCTTAATGACCAATTGGAGGTCAGTACGGACTGATCACCCGTATTATATTTAAAAGATGGATATTCCAATCAAGGGTTCTTTAATATTTCATAAAAGAGAAAAATGTATACCTTTTCTAAAGTAGTATGCTTTCTTTTATTTTGAAATGAAACAGATTAAATTGTATCTTCTTTAAAGTTATGAAATTGATCGAGAACCCTGTCACTTTACTTTGTTATTGATACCCGATGCTTGAATTATTGCTTCCTTTAAAATGAGAAACTCTCTAAGAACCCGGTTATTGATTTTGATGAATGTCGGCTTTCTTTCAAATTTGAATCTTGAAAGCTTGAAAACCTCTTCCAACACCTTTACCTAGCCATTAATAGAATACTTCCACCTAGAGTTTTAAAAGTAAAATGCCTTTATTATGTTGATATTTAGAATTGTTAAATAGTTACTTGCTGAGCATTTTTTCTCATTTATTTACTTTGATCTAACAATGGCATTTAAGCAAGAGGATGTCCAGACTTAGGCACACTGCTCGCAAGAGCGTTCCTGGAGGTCCCTAATGTGTTGTGGGATTCTAGATGCCAGATCAGGTAGATGATGTATGAGCAAGCGATAATAAGATGGTGGGAAATGTATTAGCTAAATCAGATACTTTTGGGTTATCTGTCGATTCCAAGTCGGAATCGGATAATTTGGTTTCAATTATATTTGGGTTGTAATAATATTATTTTTTTTGGTAGTTGTAATCTTGTCTCATACTTTATCCTGTTAGATCTTGTTAGTTTTGGGGTTTATTATATTTCTGCTGATCAGACTCCAACGGAAGTGAGAAGCTTTTTGGGACTAGCTGGATATCAGCGATGATTCGTTCAAGATTTTTCTAAGATCGCAATTCCACTGACAAAGTTGACAATGAAAAATGAAAAGTTTATTTGAACAGATAAGTGTGAAGAAAGCTTTTATGAATTAAAGGAAAAGGTATGCGTTTGGGTAATACGGAATGAAGGATTAAGGCAACAACAACCTTTAAAGATCAGTGGAAAAAGTTTTCAGAACTATATAGACAATGATTCCGGTATTAGTAAATAGTATCTTGATATGCCCTGTACCTAGGGTGTACCTGATGAAGGATTTAAGGATAACCTTAGAGGTTTTACAAGAAGAAAGGTAGTATTCAAAGTTCACAAGCATAGAAATTTTGATAAAGGAATTATGACATAATTATATATAATAATGCCAGGTGGGGCACGTGTTGAACCATAAGAAAGTATACATCGACCCAATGAGGGTTGAGATTGGTGAAAGCAAGAAGGACCCAAGATAAAAGAAATCCTAAGTATGATCGAGAGTCAGCCGTGACAATGTTCACATCTAAAGACCGATGCAATAACTTATAGAAAAATGGTAATATTTTTTTTCCTCACTAAAGCTTAAGGAAGAGCATTTTCACACAAGCAATATTTTGAAATGAGGTAGAAACTTTAGTTGAAGGTGGTTAAAATGACATTGATTATAAGGAACTATTACTATTAGGAAGGGCCAATGAGGTGGCCGACACTTTAAGTGTAAGAAGACAATTATCGGCGCTCGTGCCAGAGGAATACAGTGACGATGGTTAAAGCCGCGAAGGTTGTATTATGGTTTGAAAGATTGACATTCCTTCTAATAATTGTGCGATACTCAACCGTAATAGTAGTTTGGTAAAGATTTAATTCATCTAATCGCTGTGAGCGGACTATCTATCTTGGAAGGTCATATCTTGAGAATAAGCCAGGACCATGTTTCAAAAAGGACTAAATGAACCTTTGAGCTTCATGTCTCCTGATATAAACATATGATTAAGAATGGTATTAACCTGCTATCGTTGCTTTTATTGAAACTCTCCTGCAATTTTATCTACTTCATGTCATGTATGTACGTCAGGATCAGGAGTGTTCTTCATGAATCATGAATGGTGATTATGTTACCTCCTTAGAAGGATTCGATACGATATGTATGGACTCCGTATGGTTAGCTATTAAGACTTCATAGAAAATGAATGACTACAGTAGGTCAATGGTGGCCCATAGTAATGCAGGAATGATTCTGCGAGTAATGAGCTGATTACATACAACCGTGAGAGTTGTATTGGAATGGATGTTGAGAGTGAGTACCACTAATCGGGTCGTGGTGGTGTATAAGTTATCATTGATAGGCTAATTAAGTCGATTATCTACCTATTGAATACTTATTCCTTCTTACCAATAGAGAGTCGTATTACTATATGAGGAAGGTTGTGGTGCAAGCATAGAATTCTAGTAACGATGATGTCTAGAATGAGATCCCAGATTCGATTTTCAATGTCGAGGGAGTTTCAAAGGTGATTGTGTATAAGCTCGAGCAAGAGCATGGGTCCATAGAATGATGGACGGAATAGCAAAAATATTTAAGTAGGTGAAATGCGATGCTATAATACTTGATGTTGATATATATACATATACGTTTTGTTCTCATATGACAAAACTCTATAGTTCAGAGGTATATTCCAAGCCAGATATTTTATGGTAGTATTTTTTTCATATATACAATTCTCTTCAGTTCGTTATTTACTCTTCTTTTCATTTCATGTAAGCTGAGATGAACAACCCTTCCAGAAGGGGAGGTATTGCTGAATGACTATCTATCTATGTGATAGAAGCCTAGTAGGATATCACATGTTGTTTAATTGCTTGTCAAGTACTAAAGGCTGGCCACCTTCTGTACTAACTATGCAATAGAACAAGTGTTCATGATCATAGCGATCTCTCAATAAATTCTTTTACTTCTATACGAAGGACCAAGCTTTCGAAGATGTAGGCAGCTAGAGATGAAGTGGTACCAAGTACGGTGGTATTCCAATTCTAACGCGTTCGTGATACTAAGATTGACGCGATTATTAAAAGGTTATAAAACTCTAGTGAGTAAAGGTATATCTAGAATAGTATTCTGTAAGGAAGATAGTACCGATTACAAACTGGAAAAGAATGGGTATTGACAAGCAAAAGCTATAATGCTAGAAGATATGATGAGAGTCTGTGCAATAGACTTGAAAGAATTTGGAATGAATACTTAACGCGGATTGAGTTTTCTTACGATAATAAATCATATGTCATTATCGAGATGTCGCCTTATGAGATCCTTGAGGGAACACAATGTTGATCTCCCTTATGTTAGGATGAAGTTGCAGAATGCTAGATGCTCGGACCAGCAGTGGTCCAAAGGACCAGGGATATAATAGATCTAATCAGAGGACAGCTGGTAGTAGCCCAAGATGGACATAAGAATTATGTTGATTTGACACGAAAGGACAAATAGTAGGAAGTATGGGACCTATTACAGTTATAGGTATTCCCTTGGAAAGGATGGATGAGGTTCGAAAATAAAGGAAAGCTAAGCCCTCGAATTGTTGGACCCTTTGAGGTATTAAGACGTATTGGGAAGTTAGCATATGAGCTAGCCCTACCCCCGAATCTGTAGCAAGTTCATAACGTGTTCCATGTATCAATGTTAAGGAAGTGTAATTCAGATGCCATACAAATAGGGGCGTATAAGCAGATAGACATGCAACCAGACGTAACCTATATGGAGCAACCAGGAAGGGTTATAGATCGAAAAGGGACAAGTGCTTAGGAGAAGGGTTATCAAACTAGTCAGAGTTGGTGGTAGAACCACAATGTGGGAAAATTGACTTGAGAGTTAGAAAGTGCAATCCTAAGAAAGTATCCCTATTCATTTTCTATCTGATTCCGGGACGGATCCTTTTTAGGAGGGGAGACCGTAATAACCCCAATTTTTGGAATTTTGAAACACAGATGAATAGTAACTTTTTATGATGATGCTGATTAAGGAAAATTATAAGACCACGCTATATAGGAGTATTGTTATGGAAATTCTAAGATCGTATTAGTATTCCATAAATTAAATGAGTGTATGTAAAGATCGTTAGAATCCAAATTCGAACACTTTGATTTTTCCCGAAAACCCACCAGATATAAAAAGAATTGAGTATAAGGTAACATGATAAAAATGATTTAAATTCAAGGATTTTAAGAGAGGATCATAAAAAGGAATATAAAATATTGAGAAAGGTTTAGGGGAAGCCCAAGTACTAAGATCCCGGGTATGATCCCTCAAACGATAAACGAGAACGAAAGTTAAGCGAACCGTATAATAGATAAGCGGTCATTAGCCAAGTAATTAGGGGTTAATTAAAGAGGTTAGTGGATGATGATGTCATCACACCACAAGGAGAAGACATGTGGAAAATGGATGACATAAGTAGGGTGATGTAAGCATGACAAAGTGGGAAGGATTGGTTGGTTGAATGTGAGCCACAAATTTTTCACCATGATAAAAAGTAATTAACAACAAAAGTATATCAACCAAGCCAAGCAAACTCATAACACATTTTGAAGGTTGACTTTGCTAAATAACCAAGAAGCTCTCGGCTTCTTCATTCCAAGCAAGAACAAGAAATCAATTTCCAAGATCCAAGCTTTGATAATTTGCAAGGTAATTATCTAAGGTCCCTTATACTTAGATATAGCTATCCTAGGAATCTAAACTTCCATTTCCTTGACAATCTCTTTCAATAAATCATTAAAGAAGAGAGTGAATAGTGTTTTCAAGAACTTGAAACTTTTGATCTTGTGTTTTTGTTTAGATATAGCTTTTGTAAGGATTTTCAAAGGTTATTTCAAGCTCCTTAGTTACTTCTACTCACTAAGGAAGGTATAATCTCTTACCCTAGCCTTATTATTAAATATTTGGAGCTTGTTATGATTGGTATAGTTCATGGAAAGCATGATTCTTGTATATTTAGAGTTTAGTTGGATTTGTAATGAGTTTGAGTTGTAAATCTTGGATTATTGGTTAATGAATTTAAGTATAGCTTTTAGTTCATGTTCGGGGTAGTATAAATTGGAAAATCTTGAGATGTTGGGACTGATGTAGTGAAGTTTGGATGGAGTTTGGTTGTAATGTTGATTGTGGTTTGATTTGTGGATTGATTGGAGTAGTTTAAAATTTGATAATCGCGTAAACATAGCCGTCGTAATGCCCGATTTACCTTAGACTATTTTTGTTCTTAACTTCAGGACCCGTGAACTCACTGTTAGATTCTGACCATTGCCATGTTTTACTAGCTTCGTTTTGATATGTGGTTCGCTTGAATCCGATGTACGGTTTAGGAGAAACGACCGTTTTAAGTAACGGCGTTTCACGAACGAACCATTACCCCTCGCCTTACTTTGAAACCTTGGTTAAGGCCCTTAAATGACTAATTGGAGTATGAAACAATTATGTAAAGTGTATTAGGAAGTTCGTAGAGTACTCACGAAAGAATCTCCTTAAAATTCTTAATGGTTAATTTATAAAAAAATGGTAGAGCCGAGGGTACTCGAATGACTTATGTGATTCGTTAAGCGTAGGAGTGACCATAAGTGAACGTTAGGGTTCAATTGGTGAAAGTCTAGTTTCTTAAGCGACCGTGGTTTAATTCCGACTTATGTTGTTGTTCATAGGTTATCGGAGCCACTCTAAGCTTAAGTCTATCCGGGAACACTCAGGCAAGTTTTCTACCTGTTATACTGTTGATGTGATTTAATATATGTATATGCATTCTCTTGTGATAAGTGCATGATTGTTATTAGCAAATCTTGCGATATATTGGAGCATGCCGATATGGTATATATGCATGTCGGTTTCGTAATCTTGATATCTAATTGTTGATTAAAATGTTTATAAGTTGCATAATACCTATGCTAGAGATAAGCAGTAGTTGCGTATACCTTTAGTATAGGGGACCCAAAGGTGAACATTTTCTAAACCGGGAGTCGATGTTCCCGAGTATAATATATATATATATATATATATATATATATATATATATATATATATATCGATATAGTTTTCAAAACTATTAATCGAATAAGGTTTATTCGATAACATTATTTTATTTAAGGAATATTATTTTGAATATTCATTCGAGGACTTATGACTTCGCTTATTTTATTAAAAAATATTCTTTATTTTATTAAAGAATAATGTTTCGATAATCAAACTTATTTCGATTATTCAAATAAAGATCATACTTTCGTATACGTTTATCTTTGGTCATTTATTATTCATTTCAAGTATGAGTTGTAAAACTTCTACTTCAATTATTTTTATAAAGATTATCCTTTATGGGAATATTATTTAAGTAATAATATTCATATATTTTCTCCAACATATCGAGACTGATTTATTTTATTAAATCAGCGTTACTCTAAACATTCTTTAATATATTTTCGAGTCTTCAAAATGATTTTTAAAAGTTATAGCGGATCCCAAAACTCATTTTTAGATTTAAGATCTTCCTTCTCAAAACCTGAGGGATCCGACTCTGTGGTGTATTTTATATTCGCAACGAGGTTGCTATTTTAAGAAAACATTGTGATTACTTGCCCAACGTTCGGGAACTAAGTCCATCTATTTGAGTCGGCATAAGCAACATGGGCTTAGTGGGCGTTCATGAAAGTGTAAGTGGCTCAGTGGGAGTCCATCAATGCGTAAGTGGCTGACTGGCAGTCCAACATAGGTCCTAATGCGGCCAGGGTGATGACCAGTGGGGAATTCGTCCATCTACTAGTAGAAAAGGTTACTTATTGGTATCTTTGCCTGATCAGCAAGATATCAGGTTTATGCCAAGGTTTTCTTCTTTTCCAAATTCATTAGATATTATAACTCTGTTTATACTTTTCATAACAGAGGTTTCCAAGGAACGTATGAGATATATATAGGTGTATATATATATATATCGGGACTTAATGAAGTATCTCATAACTTCATTTCTTTTGAATGATATTTTAAAGATTAAATCTATTTAAATCTTATCTTGTAGTCTCATCTATGTGATGAACTTTTGAAACTTATTATACCTTGAACGGTGGTAGTTCAAGTAGTATTCGGAAAAGATATAAGTATATTGGAGTATCTCGTAACTTCACCTTTTCAACTTATATCTGGTTAATGATTATCTTATGCATGACAAAGATTTTCAGAAAAACGTTGAGACAAGGTTAGATATATGAGATCACCTTGCAACGATATTTTTATACAGCTATAAACTAGAACTCTATGTATATTATACATGGCAGAGGATTTCAAAGATTTTGAAAAGTATATATACATATATACTAAATATTTTGCGACTTGGTCACATTAAGAGATCAAACTTGGTTCATTTCTTTTTGACCAAGACTTTCATGAGTACTGTGAGAATGCTCATATTTTGTAAATTATTATGCATATTATTTCGGTGGGCTTGTTGCTCACCCTTGCTTTCTTCTTTCATCACACAACAACAGATAGACAAGATGAACAGGATCAAGCTCCCAATTCGTGAGCAGATAGGAACCGTTCCGCAGTTTCTTGTAGGTGTTGATGTCGTTGTAGCTGAGGTAGGATCTACCAATAGGCTAGGCTTTCAACTTTTGATGTACCAGACTTATGTATATTTATGAATTGTAATAATGGCAAAGAATATGAAATTTATTCAGAAACCCTTTTAAGGTGTAATGGTTTATAATTGTGGAATAAAATGACTTGTGTTATTTTGGATATTCATCTCTGAGACTATAACTAGTGGTGTGTGTGTATAGTGGGGTCACAGTACGCAGTAGTTGGTTGATTATTAAGATTAAGTATTATTAAGGGAAATGGAACTCTTGACAACCCGGATCCCCGAACCCGGATTTGGGGGTGTTACAGAAATGGTATTAGAGCCAAGCGTTATAAACCTCATAGATGATGTGACTTTAAGATAAGAAGTTCACTAAGATAATAAGAACTCTTGCCAAGTTCATAGTCAGACTACCTAACGTAGTAATGACAGTTAAAACCCTTATGGGAACCCTTATAAATATCGTGATAGAAGCGTAGTTCGTTATCGTATATGGTACTGGGACTCCGAACCCTGAAGTTCAAGAGCAATAATATGATGATGTGTTTTCTATATATTGGGGATCAGATTGTGGATCCAATAGAGCGTCCTAACGAGGGACCGGATGATGTTCATTTTGAGGATGTAGCAGTTGAGGATGTTTTCCTAGAAGGGATTGTTGCTGAGGAGGATCCCGTGGAGGATCTTGACAAGAATGAATAAAGGACCACTGAGGAATTGATAACCATGATTAGAGCAACTACCAGAGGTAGGATTGGCCGGTCACTACCGGAGGTTCGTTCAAGTTTGTAAAGATAGTAGCCCCTTTAACGCGGCTTACTCGTAAGACTGAGAAGTTCGAATGGACAGAGAAATGCGAGAACAGATTTTAAGAACTGAAGCAAAGGTTGGTGACGGCCCCTATGTTGGCGTTTTCGGATGGAAAAGGAGATTTTGTGATTTGTAGTGACGCTTCGCATAAGGAATTAGGGTGCTTCTTATACAGCACCGCAAGGTAATCGCGTACGCGTCAAGACAATTAAGGGAATATAAAATTCAATAGCCCCACCCATGAGCTTGGGCTCGTGGCAATAGTTTTTCCCTAAAGATTGGAGGCACTACTTGTATGGAGAGAAGTGCGAGATTTACCTAAGCCATAAGTTCTCTAGTGCATTTTCACGCAGAAAGAGCTCAACATGTGCCAGAGGAGGTGGTTAGAGCTAATTAAGGATTACGATTATGAGATTCTTTTTCATTCAGGGAAAGCCAATATGGTGGCCAATGCCTTTAGTGTAAAGGAGAGACTCAAGATGATAATGTCTTTGGGAGAGTTGATAAGAGATTTTGAGGAAATGGAAATATGAGTGAACGCAACCGGAGCCGGTACCGAAAAGCTGTTTGAGATTGTAATGCAACCCGAGGTATTGGAAAAGATTAAATTGTGCCAAGAAAAAGTAATGAATGAAGGCCGAGAGTCAATGACTAGAGAAAAGATCCATACCGAGAAAAATGATAAGGGAATAATGAGGTGTTCTTACAGAATTTTGGTTCCAAACGTTCAAGAGCTTAAGGACGGGATCTTAGATGAAAGTCATAGTTTGAGGAATAAGATTTAGGGCAACCCTGAATGTGATAGTCAGGGAGGTCGCCATCAAGAAAGAAAGAACCCATAACATAATGGAAAACAAGGATTTTAACGTATAAGATAACCCTGATTATGGGAGAAGGATGAAACATTTCATACTGAGAAAACAGAAGTCGAGCAAGATAGGGAGAATCGGGATGGTACTCCTATGGGACAATTTATGGACCTGCCTAAACAAAAATTATACTTTTATTCCCAAACACCACCCTGAGGAAATAATGCGGTGGGAAATTCTTTCAGGACCTTCAAGTCACTAAGCTCTCGGAGTTCCAAGGAACAAGCTGACCTAGCCGAGGCAAGAGCCTGGCCAAAGGAAATAGAGGACTGATTTTATATTCTAAATGATTGATGAAGCACAAAAGACTGTTATTTTCTCTTACCTTCCTAAGAGAGAGGCCACCCGCTAGTGAAAGGCGAAGAAAGACACGGGGCCAGAGGTTATAATAAACCGATTAAAGTTCAGTCAATTGTTTTCGGGAAAGTACTTTCCAAGGTTATAGAGATAGTGTAAAAGTTTTAGAGCCAGAACAAAGGCGGACGAGTATGATGAGTTATGAATCAAAGTTGTAAAAGTTGGCAAGATTCGTCCTGAGGACACGAATCCCAGAATGACTTGATGTTTGAAGTAAATGATTAGTGGGTTCATGAAGTGAATGTAAGAGAAAGGAAAATAAAAAGAAACTAAAGTGGAAAGGAATATAAAGGCAATAGAGTTTGAGGTATGATAAGGGAGTTGGGTATGAGGAAACCCTAAAGACCTGTAGTAATAGAAATAGAAAAGTGTGTAATCATCAGGATGAAGGTGATTCACCATGAGTTAAAGTTGATGGTTGAAGGCATAGAAGAAACATATATTTTATTCCCTTTAAGTTGGGAAGATTCGAGGAAACCTTGAGATAGTTCGAAGGATAAATAATGAGACGCAGATGGACTGAGGAGGCAAGAAAGTAGGAAATTAGGAAATTGGATGAAGGAAGTGACCTTCAAGAATGTGAAGTGTATGTAAGACCAGGGGCATGATACCCAATAGGGAGACACCAAGTACAAAAGATATCCCAACATTTAGATGACTGTTGAGATAAACAACAAAAGTAAAAGAGGATTTGGTAAAAAGAAGTTTACGTTGAACACGACCAATATCTTCCAGAACATCCCTGTTATCATTACCAAATAAGGCAAGAAAAGTGGATAACCGTTATTGTCTTTTGGAGGCCATATGGATTGACCTCATTTTGGATAAAGATATTATTATGAAATTTGGTATAGAATATTGAGGTGGAAATGATTGAATAAGATACCCTTATCAGGGATGTATGACATGATTTATCCATGAAAGGATGTAAGTACCTTTTTAAAGGTGGAATTAAGGATATAACCTCAATAACTTGAGATGAACCATGGGGGAATGCATAAAGGTTGACATTTCACCCTTAATAGGGACATTATGAGTTTGGGTAATACGGAATGAAGGATTAAGGCAACAACAACCTTTAAAGATCAGTGGAGAAAGTTTTCAGAACTATATAGACAATGATTCTGGTATTAGTAAATGGTATCTTGATATGCCCTGTACCTAGGGTGTACCTGATGAAGGAATTAAGGATAACCTTAGAGGTTTACAAGGAGAAAGGTAGTATTCAAAGTTATCAAGCATAGAAATTTTGATAAAGGAATTATGACATAATTATATATAATAATGCCAGGTAGGGCACGTGTTGAACCATAAGAAAGTATAGATCGACCCAATGAGGGTTGAGATTGGTGAAAGCAAGAAGGACCCAAGATAAAAAGACGTCCTAAGTATGATCGAGAGTCAGCCGTGACAATGTTCACATCTAAAGACCGAGGCAATAACTTATGGAAAAATGGTAATATTTTTTTTTCCTCACAAAAGCTTAAGGAAGAGCATTTTCACACAAGTAGTATTTTGAAATGAGGTAGAAAATTTAGTTGAAGGTGGTTAAAATGACATTGATTATAAGGAACTATTACTATTAGGAAGGGCCAATGAGGTGGCCAACACTTTAAGTGTAAGAAGACAATTATCGGCGCTCGTGCCAGAGGAAGATAGTGACGATGGTTAAAGCCGCGAAGGTTGTATTATGGTTTGAAAGATTGACATTCCTTTTGATGATTGTGCGATACTCAACCGTAATAGTAGTTTGGTAAAGATTTAATTCATGTAATCACTGTGAGCGGACTATCTATCTTAGAAGGTCCTATCTTGAGAATAAGCCAGGACCATGTTTCAAACAGGATTAAATGAACCTTTGAGCTTCATGTCTCCTAATATAGACATATGATTAAGAATGTTATTAACCTGCTATCGTTGCTTTTATTGAAACTCTCCTACAATTTTATCTACTTCATGTCATGTATGTACGTCAGGATCAGGAGTGTTCTTCATGAATCATGAATGGTGATTATGTTACCTCCTTAGAAGGATTCGATACGATATGTATGGACTCCGTATGGTTAGCTATTAAGACTTCATGGAAAACGAATGACTACAGTTGGTCAACGGTGGGCCATAGTAATTCAGGAATGATTCTGCGAGTAATGAGCCGATACTTACAACCGTGAGAGTTGTATTGGAATGGATGTTGAGAGTGAGTACCACTAATCGGGTCGTGGTGGTTTATAAGTTATCATTGATAGGCTAATAAAGTCGATTATCTACCTATTGAATACTTATTCTTTCTTCCCAATAGAGAGTCGTATTACTATACGAGGAAGGTTGCGGTGCAAGCATAGAATTCTAGTAACGATGATGTCTAGAATGAGATCCCAGATTCGATTTTCAATGTCGAGGGAGTTTCAAAGGTGATTGTGTATAAGCTCGAGCAAGAGCATGGATCCATAGAATGATAGACGAAATAGCAAAAATATTTAAGCAGGTGAAATGCGATGCTATAATAATTGATGTTGATATATATACGTATACGTTTTGTTCTCTTATGACAAAACTCTATAGTTCAGAGGTAAATTCCAAGCCAGATATTTTATGGTAGTATTTTTTTCATATATACAATTCTCTTCAGTTTGTTCTTTTCTCTTCTTTTCATTTCATGTAAGCTGAGAAGAACAACCCTTCCAGAAGGGGAGGTATTGCCGAATGACTATCTATCTGTGTGATAGAAGCCTAGTAGGATACCACATGTTGTTTAATTGCTGGTCAAGTACTAAAGGCTGGCCACCTTCTGTACTAACTATGCAATTGAACAAGTTTTCATGATCATAGTGATCTCTCAATAAATTCTTTTACTTTTATACGAAGGACCAAGCTTTCGAAGATGGAGGCAGCTAGAGATGAAGTGGTACCAAGTACTGTGGTATTCCGATTCTAACGCGTTCGTGATACTAAGGTTGACGCGATTATTAAAAGGTTATAAAACTCTAGCGAGTAAAGGTATATCTAGAATAGTATTCTGTACGGAAGATAGTACCGATTACGAACTGGAAAAGAATGGGTATTGAGAAGCAAAAGCTATAATGCTAGAAGCTATAATGAGAGTCTGTGCAATAGACTTGAAAGAATTTGGAATGATCACTTAACGCGGATTGAGTTTTCTTACGATAATAGATCATATGTCATTATCGAGATATCGCCTTATGAGATCCTTGAGGGAACACAATGTCGATCTCCCTTATGTTAGGATGAAGTTGTAGAACGCTAGATGCTCGGACCAGCAGTGGTCCAAAGGACCAGGGATATAATAGATCTAATCAGAGGACGACTGGTAGTAGCCCAAGATGGGCATAAGAAGTATGTTGATTTGACACGAAAGGACAAAGAGTAGGAAGTATGGGACCTAGTGCAGTTATAGGTATTCCCTTGGAAATGATGGATGAGGTTCGGAAAAAATGGAAAGCTAAGCCCTCGAATCGTTGGACCCTTTGAGGTATTAAGAGGTATTGTGAAGTTAACATATGAGCTAGCCCTACCCCGAACCTGTAGCAAGTTCATAACGTGTTCCATGTATCAATGTTAAGGAAGTGTAATTCGGATGCCAGACAAATAGGGGCGTATGAGCACATAGACATCCAACCAGACGTAACCTATATAGAGCAACCAGGAAAGGTTAAAGATCGAAAAGGGACAAGTTCTTAGGAGAAGGGTTATCAAACTAGTAAGAGTTGGTGGTAGAACCACAATGTGGGAAAATTGACTTGAGAGTTAGAAAGTGCAATGCTAAGAAAGTACCCTATTCATTTTCTATCTGATTCCGGGACGGAATCCTTTTAAGGAGGTGAGACTGTGATAACCCCAATTTTTGGAATTTTTGAAACACGGATGAATAGTAACTTTTGCTGATGATGCTGATTAAGGAAAATTATCAGACCACGCTATATAGGAGTACTGTTATGGAAATTCTAAGATCGTATTAGTTTTCCATAAAGTAAATGAGTGTATGTAAAGATCGTCAGAATCCAAATTCAAACAATTTGATTTTTCCCGAAAACTCACCAGATACAGAGAGAATTGAGTATAAGGTAACATGATAAAAATGATTTAAATTCAAGGATTTTTAAGAGAGGGTCATAAAATGGAATATAAAATATTGAGAAAGGTTTAGGGGAAACCCAAGTAATAAGATCACGGGTATGATCCCTCAAACGATAAACGAAAACGAAAGTTAAGCGAACCGTATAACATATAAGCGGTCATTAGCCAAGTAATTAGGGGTTAATCAAAGAGGTTAGTGGATGATGATGTCATCACACCACAAAGAGAAGACATGTGGCAAATGGATGACATAAGTAGGGTGATGTAAGCATGACAAAGTGGGAAGGATTGGTTGGTTGATTGTGAGCCACACATTTTTCACCATGGTAAAAAGTAATTAACAACAAAAGTATATCAACCAAGCCAAGGAAAATCATAACACATTTTGAAGGTTGACTTTGCTAAATAACCAAGAAGCTCTCGGCTTCTTCATTCCAAGCAAGAACAAGAAATCAATTTCTAAGATCCAAGCTTTGATAATTTGCAAGGTAATTATCTAAGGTCCCTTATACTTAGATATAGCTATCCTAGGAATCTAAGCTTCCATTTCCTTCACAATCTCTTTCAATAAATCATTGAAGAAGAGAGTGAATAGTGTTTTCAAGAACTTGAAACTTTTGACCTTGTGTTTTTGTTTAGATATAGCTTTTGTATAGATTTTCAAAGGTTGTTTCAAGCTCCTTAGTTACTTCTACTCACCAAGGAAGGTATAATATCTTACCCTAGCCTTATTATTGAATATTTAGAACTTGTTATGATTGGTATAGTTCATGGAAAGCATTATTCTTGTATATTTAGAGTTTGGTTAGATTTGTAATGAGTTTGAGTTGTAAATCTTGGATTATTGGTTAATGAACTTAAGTATAGCTTTTAGTTCATGTTCGGGGGTAGTATAAATTGGAAAATCTTGAGATGTTGGGACTGATGTAGTGAAGTTTGGATGGATTTTGGTTGTAATGTTGATTGTGGGTTGATTTGTGGATTGATTGGAGTAGTTTAAAATTTGGTAATCGCGTAAACATAGCCATCGTAATGCCCAATTTACCTTAGACTGTTTTTGTTCTTAACTTCAGGACCCGTGAACTCACTTTTAGATTCTGACCATTTCCATGTTTAGATAGTTCATGTTACGAGCTTCGTTTTGATATGTGGTTCGCTTGAATCCGATGTATGGTTTAGGAGAAACGACCGTTTTAAGTAACGGCATTTCACGAACGAACCATTACCCCTCGCCTTACTACTCGCGAAAGAATCGCCTTAAAATTCTTAATGGTTAATTTATTAAAAATGGTGGAGCCAAGGGTACTGGAATGACTTATTTGATTCGTTAAGCGTAGGAGTGACCATAAGCGAACGTTAGGGTTCAATTGGTTAAAGTCTAGTTTCTTAAGCGGCCGTGGTTTAATTCCGACTTTTGTTGTTGTTCATAGGTTATCAGACCCACCCTAAGCTTAAGTCTATCCGGGAACACTCAGGCAAGTTTTCTACCCGTTATACTGTTGTTGTGATGTAAATATATGTATATGCATTGTCTTGTGATAAGTGCATGATTGTTATTAGCAAATCTTGCGATATATTGGAGCATGCCGATATGGTATATATGCATGTCTGTTTCGTAATCTTGATATCTAATTGTTGATTCAAATGCTTATAAGTTGCATAATACCTATGCTAGAAATAAGTAGTAGTTGCGTATACCTTTAGTATAGGGGACCCAAAGGTGAATATTTTCTAAACCGGGAGTCGATGTTCCCGAGTACAATATATATATATATATAGTTTTCAAAACTATTAATCGAATAAGGTTTATTCAATAACTTTATTTTATTTAATGAATATTATTTTGAATATTCATTCGAGGACTTATGCCTCCGCTTATTTTATTAAATAATATTCTTTATTTTATTAAAGAATAATGTTTCGATAATCAAACTTATTTTCGATTATTCAAATAAAGATCATACTTTCGTTTAAGTATATCTTTGGTTATTTATTATTCATTTCAAGTATGAGTTGTAAAACTTCTACTTCAATTATTATTATAAAGATTATCCTTTATGGGAATATTATTTAAGTAATAATATTCAGATATGTTCTCCAACATATTGGGACTGATTTATTTTATTAAATCAGCGTTACTCTAAACATTCTTTAAAATATTTTTGAGTCTTCAAAATGATTTTTAAAAGTTAGAGCGGATCCCAAAACTCATTTTTAGATTTAAGATCTTCCTTTCGAAGGGGATTTAAATACTCGCTCAAAACCTGAGGGATCCGGCTCTATGGTGTATTTTATATTCGCAATGAGGTTGCTGTTTTGAGAAAACATTTTGATTACTTTCCCAACGTTCGGGAAGTAAGTCCATCTATTTGAGTCGGCATAAGCAACATGGGCTCAGTGGGCGTCCATGAAAGTGTAAGCGGCTCAGTGAGAGTCCATCAATGCATAAGTGGCTGATTGGCAGTCCGGCATAGGTCCTAATGCGGCCATGGTGATGACCAGTGGGGAATTCGTCCATTTACTAGTAGAAAAGGTTACTTATTGGTATCTTTGCCTGATCAGCAAGATATCAGGTTTATACGAAGGTTTTCTTCTTTCCAAATTCATTGGATATTATAACTCTATTTATACTTTTTATAACAGAGGTTTCCAAGGAAAGTATGAGATATATATATAGGTGTATATATATATATATCGGGATTTAATGAAGTATCTCGTAACTTCATTTCTTTTGAATGATATTTCAAAGATTGAATCTATTCAAATCTTATCTTGTAGTCTCATCTATGTGATGAACTTTTGAAACTGATTATACCTTGAACGGTGGTAGTTCAAGTAGTATTCAGAAAAGATATAAGTATATCGGAGTATCTCGTAACTTCACCTTTTCAACTTATATCTGGTTAATGATTATCTTATGCATGACAAAGATTTTCAGAAAAACGTTGAGACAAGGTTAGATATATGAGATCACCTTGCAATGATATTTTTATACAGCTATAAACTGGAACTCTGTGTATATTATACATGGCAGAGGATTTCAAACATTTTGAAAAGTATATATACATATATACTAAATATTTTGCTACTTGGTCGCATTAAGAGGTCAAACTTGGTTCATTTTTTTTGACCAAGACTTTCATGAGTACTGTGAGAATGCTCATATTTTGTAAATTATTATGCATATTGTTTCGGTGGGCTTGTTGCTCACCCTTGCTTTCTTCTTTCATCACAAAACAACTGATAGACAAGATGAACAGGACCAAGCTCCCAATTCGTGAGCGGATAGGAAACGTTCCATATTTTCCTGTAGGCGTTGATGTCGTTGTAGCTGAGGTAGGATCTACCAATAGGCTAGGCTTTCAACTTTTGATGTACCAGACTTATGTATATTTATGAATTATAATAATGGCAAAGAATATGTAAATTTATTCAGAAACCCTTTTAAGGTGTAATGGTTTATAATTGTGGAATAAAATGACTTGTGTTATTTTTGGATATTCATCTCTGAGACTATAACTTATGGTGTGTGTGTGTATAGTGGGGTCACAGTACGCAGTAGTTGGTTGATTATTAAGATTAAGTATTATTAAGGGAAATGGAACTCGTGAAAACCCGGATCCCCGACCCCAGATTTGGGGGTGTTACAGAAATGGTATCAGAGCCAAGCATTATAAACCTCAGAGATGATGCTATGTTAAGATAAGAAGTTCACTAAGATAATAAGAACTCTTGCCAAGTTCATATTCAGACTACCTAACGTAGTACTGACAGTTAAAACCCTTATGGGAACCCTTATAAACATCGTGATAGAAGCGTAGTTCATTATCGTATATGGTAGTGGGACTCCGAACCCTAAAGTTCAAGAGCAATAATTTGATGATGTTTTTTCTGTATATTGGGGATCATATTATGGATCCAATAGAGCGTCCTAACGAGGAACCGGATGATGTTCATATTGAGGATGTAGCAGTTGAGGATGTTTTCCTAGAAGGGATTGTTGCTGAGGCGTGGAGGATCCTGACAAGAATGAATAAAGGACCACTGAGGAATTGATAACCATGGTTAGAGCGACTACCAGAGGTAGGATTGGCCGGTTACTACCGGAGGTTCATTCAAGTATGTAAAGATAGTAGCCCCTTTAACGCGGCTTACTCATAAGACTGAGAAGTTCGAATGGACAGAGAAATGCGAGAACAGCTTTTAAGAACTGAAGCAAAGGTTGGTGACGACCCCTATGTTGGCGTTGCCGGATGGAAAAGGAGATTTTGTGATTTGTAGTGACGCTTCGCATAAGGAATTAGGGTGCTTCTTATACAGCACCGCAAGGTAATCGCGTACGCGTCAAGACAATTAAGGGAATATAAAATTCGATATCCCCACCCATGAGCTTGGGCTCGTGGAAATAGTTTTGCCCTAAAGATTGGAGGCACTACTTGTATGGAGAGAAGTGCGAGATTTACACAAGCCATAAGTGCTCTAGTGCATTTTCACGCAGAAAGAGCTCAACATGCGCCAGAGGAGGTGGTTAGAGCTAATTAAGGATTACGATTATGAGATTCTTTATCATTCAGGGAAAGCCAATATGGTGGCTAATGACCTTAGTGTAAAGGAGAAACTCAAGATGATAATGTCTTTGGGAGAGTTGATAAGAGATTTTGAGGAAATGGAAATAGAAGTGAACGCAACCGGAGCCGGTACCGAAAAGTTGTTTGAGATTGTAATGCAGCCCGAGTTATTGGAAAAGATTAAATTATGCCAAGAAAAAGTAATGAATGAAGGCCGAGAGTCAATGACTAGAGAAGAGATCCATACCGAGAAAAATGATAAGGGAATTATGAGGTGTTCTTACAGAATTTTGGTTCCAAACGTTCAAGAGCTTAAGGACGGGATCTTAGATGAAAGTCATAGTTCGAGGAATAATATTTAGGGCAACCCTGAATGTGATAGTCAGGGTGGTCGCCATCAAGAAAGAAAGAACCCATAACATAATGGAAAACAAGGATTTTAAAGTATAAGATAACCCTGATTATGGGAGAAGGATGAAACATTTCATACTGAGAAAACAGAAGTCGAGCAAGATAGGGAGAATCGGGATGGTACTCCTATTGAACAATTCATGGACCTGCCTAAAAAAAATTATACTTTTATTCCCAAACACCACCCCGAGGAAACAATGAGGTGGGAAATTCTTTCAGGACCTTTAAGTCACTAAGCTCTCAAAGTTCCAAGGAACAAGCTGACCTAGCCGAGGCAAGAGCCTGGCCAAAGGAAATAGAGGACTGATTTTATATTCTAAATGATTGATGAAGCGCAAAAGACTGTTTTTGTCACTTACCTTCCTAAGAGAGAGGCCACCCGCTGGTGAAAGGCGAAGAAAGACACGGGGCCAGAGGTTATAATAAACCGATTAAAGTTCAGTCAATTGTTTTCGGGAAAGTACTTCCCAAGGTTATAGATGTGATGCCCTCCAAACCTGGGGTCTAGATTTCGGGGTCACTTGTTACTAAACTATAATAAAATAATCACAGCGGAATAATATAATAAATATGACCCCTTACATGCACTGGATCGATCACAGGTTATAGTATGAAATAGACACTAATACAAACCAACTATTATTACAAACCATAAGTCTAATTAGTTTTACAGATTATTCAAATTTTATTACAAACCTCTAGACTATCCAAGCGTCCCAAAACAGTCTACCTGGAAACACACCAACTATTTTACAAGCACTCGACTTCTGATCAAACATGGATCTCAAGCCTGCTCTGGCTTAGCTGAAAGATTAGATTGATAAATAAGTATGAGCGAAAGAAATGCTCAACAAGCAGTATAAACTGTGCTTGAAATGATAAACCACATTCTGATAATAATTGAACAACAGGATAAAATCAATAATATTTGATCAATAATAAGAGCTTCACAAGCTATCAATAATAAACGATAATTTTTTTTAGATTGGAATCTAACTCCGACGTACGTACTATCACATGCTGATCAGCCCGTGTGATAGCACAAGGTCATGATTCATAGAAATATGTCCCCAAAACACGAGTACTCAAACAAAAAGGCAATATACCTGCCTGTGGCAAAAATGGTATCATAATATTTCATATAACACATAGAAATAGCCCTCCGCTGGACCGTCCGTCCCGGTCACTTACGCATTCATCCAATCCATAAAACATTTTGATCAAAGGAGCCAAATCAAAGAACATCCTTAACCCTATAACTCCCCATTTCTCATGGTCCAGAGTTATCTCAACAATCGATGGCGAAATAACTAGAACGATTAGTTATTCGCTAATCTCAATTCAATGTTCCACTATATAGAATAATTTATAGCGAAGTATAAAATGTTTAACTATTCTGAACTTAGAATAGTATGGAAATTGAAAGAATATAGTGCATAGTCAATATCAATTGAATGATAAATGAAGATATAACATTTGCATAATATGATTTGAAATAAACGTCACTTGATTGATAAGTGAAGTTAGGGGTACTTGCCTGGTATGCTCGATAACCTCTTACTATAACTCTGCTTATAGCTGCTGGCTACTATCTCCGTCTAACACTTGACCACACTCCTTGCTACTTGATTCTATAAACAAAAGGACTATCTTAATTGACAGAACCAAACTCAATCGATGTAACTATACATCTTGACATCTACCCAATCGTTTTATAACTAGCATGGCATTTTAAAACTGTAAACCAATAGCCTACATATCACGTAACACCTAATCATGGCATTCATATAACACGTAATCACATATTTCATGTAACACATAAGTCAGATCATTAAAAGATACGTCTCAGTGCGTTCAGAATGAAAATCAGGTCAATATTAGCATTTACCGATCAAATACTGACTCAAACTGACACTCAAATCAAATGACATTGTAATATAAAAGAAATTAGGTCTCAAAAGTATTTTTATTGGAAGCGCAATATTTTTCTGAGTCTGTAAGCGTTCGTTTCATATTAAACGGACGAACGGTTTAATTATTATGAATAAAATAAGAAATAAATCAATTAATAATAATATTAATTGGTTTTTAAATACCAAAATATAATTTTTAAAACCTTAAACATAATTTTTAGAAATTATTTGAATTAATTATAAATAATTTACATTTATTTTACTATTTATAAATAAAATTAATTGATTAATTGTTTTTTAATCAATTAATTAAATTCATAAATAATTAACTAAAATGTATTATAAATAATTAATTCAGATTGTATTTTTGAAAATAATTAAAGGAAATAATTTTAGGAATATAAAATAAATAAAAAAAATTTAAAATTTAAAATAATACCTAAATGATTTTCAAATATAAATAAATGATTTAAAAAAAATATTATAAAAAGAAAGTGCAGAAACAGGTTTTAGTATTCTGTTTTGGAAAATGTAAGATCAAAACCGGGTCTCACTACAACCCAACGGGTCGGGCAAGAACCCAAACGGGTTCGTATGAATGTGGCCGGAAATTCCCGCCGGTTTCTGGAATTTCCAGATTCCGGTCGCCGGGGAATTTTCCGGCGTGGTTCTGGCAAAGCAAAACGCTTCCTTTCAGGCTGCTGTTTTGCCGTGCTCAGTACCCCGTTTTATTCCTGCTTTCACCAACTCCACAACCCAGCTAACATTAGCCCCAAATGAACCAAAGTCCGTCCTCTCTGGCGAGCTCAACACCAAGTCCGGCCACCCAAATCGGAAAACTCCGATTTCAAACAAATCGGTACCTAAATTCTAGTTTAAATTACCAAAATGAATCTCAGATTAAGTACAAACTAATACAATCATCAAATATAACCAAGAACATCATTATAATCAAGAAAATCGAATTAAAAAAATCCACAAAAACATAGAACTTGACTTTAACACTCCAGGAATCAAACGACACATATTTATAATCAAATCGACTGTAAACCATCATCTAAAGCTATCTGTAACCTCAGAATCAATCAAAAATCAACACAACTCAAAAACGATTACAAGGATAAAACTAAAAAAAATCGATTTTACAGAATACTCACCCTCAATTCGTGGTTTTGATATCAATAGAACGGGCTCGAAACAAGGATTATTTTGGTTACAAAATCAATGATTCTTTGTTCTTGAAGAAATTTTACCCCCAAAATTATATTCTTGATTTTTGTTTTTATGAATTAAAAAGAAATAATGGCCTATTTATATTTTTACAAAAAATATACCCCAGAATAAATTAAGAGTGTTTTTATCCCCTAATTATAATAATTAGGGCCCCAAAATAATAATTACGGAGAATAATTTTAAAAGCGATAAAATATAAAATTAATGTCAAAATTCCCCAAAAATTGTGAATAATTCAAAAATACAGGAATAAAGGGAATTTGAAATATGAATACTTTTATAAAAATAAAAACACAGATTTTGTGGGGGTTTTCATCCCGGTGGGGTCCCGGTCCGTTGATTTTTGAAAAACAGAACGATCCCTAAATTACCCGAAAAACCCGATAACACATAAAATACATTGAAACACGCGTAAAATGAAATAAAACGAGTACCTTAATAAAGATGCTAATAAATACGCGTCCCGATTGCAGATAGGTTCTTATAATTTTAGTTTAAACATATATTAATTAATCGAAAAATTTATGGCCCGCACAGAAACATACATAATAGCTATAACATCTAATATCATGGCAATAATCACTTTAAATCTATCAAACACATAATATTTATTTATTTAACACATAATATTCACATAATTTTCCCGGATATTACAATAGAGATAGTGTAAAAGCTTTAGAGCCAGAACAAAGGCGGAGGAGTATGATGAGTTATGAATCTAAGTTGTAAAAGTTGGCAAGATTTGTCCTGAGGACACGAATCCCAGAATGACTTGATATTTGAAGTAAATGATTAGTGGGTTCATGAAGTGATTGTAAGAGAAAGGAAAATGAAAAGAAACTGAAGTGGAAAGGAATATAAAGGCAATAGAGTTTGAGGTATGATAAGGGAGTTGGGTATGAGGAAACCCTAAAGACCTGTAGTAATAGAAATAGAAAAGTGTGTAATCGTCAGGATGAGGGTGATTCACCATGAGTTAAAGTTGATGGTTGAAGGCATAGGGGTTTCATATATTTTATTCCCTTTAAGTTGGGAAGATTCGAGGAAACCTTGAGATAGTTCGAAGGATAAATAATGAGACGCGGATGGACTGAGGAGGCAAGAAAGTAGGAAATTAGGAAATTGGATGAAGGAAGTGACCATCAAGAATGTGAAGTGTATGTAAGACCAGGGGCATGATACCCAAAAGGGAGACACCAAGTACAAAAGATATCCCAACATTGAGATGACTATTGAGATAAACAACAAAAGTAAAAGAGGATTTGGTAAAAAGAAGTTTACGTTGAACACGACCAATATCTTCCAGAACATCCCTGTTATCATTACCAAATCAGGCAAGAAAAGTGGATAACCGTTATTGTCTTTTGGAGGCCATATGGATTGACCTCATTTTGGATAAGGATATTATTATGAAACCTTATCAGGGATATATGACTTGATTTATCTATGGAAGGATGTAAGTACCTTTTTAAAGGTGGAATTAAGGATATAACCTTAATAACTTGAGATGAACCATGGGGGAATGCATAAAGGTTGACATTTCACCTTTAATAGGGACATTATGAGTTTGGGTAATAAGGAATGAAGGATTAAGGCAACAACAACCTTTAAAGATTAGTGGAGAAAGTTTTCAGAACTATATAGATAATGATTCTGGTATTAGTAAATGGTATCTTGATATGCCCTGTACCTAGGGTGTACCTGATGAAGGATTTAAGGATAACCTTAGAGATTTTACAAGGAGAAAGGTAATATTCAAAGTTCTTAAGCATATAAATTTTGATAAAGGAATTATGACATAATTATATATAATAATGCCAGGTGGGGCACGTGTTGAACCATAAGAAAGTATAGATCGACCCAGTGAGGGTTGAGATTGGTGAAAGGAAGAAGGACCCAAGATAAAAGATGTCCTAAGTATGATCGAGAGTCAGCCGTGACAATGTTCACATCTAAAGACCGAGGAAATAACTTATGGAAAAATGGTAATATTTTTTTTTCCTGACCAAAGCTTAAGGAAGAGCATTTTCACACAAGCAGTATTTTGAAATGAGGTAGAAAATTTAGTTGAAGGTGGTTAAAATGACATTGATTATAAGGAACTATTACTATTAGGAAGGGCCAATGAGGTGGCCGACACTTTAAGTGTAAGAAGACAATTATCTGCGCTCGTGCCAGAGGAATACAGTGACGATGGTTAAAGCCGCGAAGGTTGTATTATGGTTTGAAAGATTGACATTCTTTCTGATGATTGTGCGATACTCAACCGTAATAGTAGTTTGGTAAAGATTTAATTCATGTAATCGCTGTGAGCGGACTATCTATCTTAGAAGGTCCTATCTTGAGAATAAGCCAGGACCATGTTTCAAAAAGGACTAAATGAACCTTTGAGCTTCATGTCTCCTAATATAGACATATGATTAAGAATGGTATTAACCTGCTATCGTTGCTTTTAATGAAACTCTCCTGCAATTTTATCTACTTCATGTCATGTATGTACGTCAGGATCAGGAGTGTTCTTCATGAATCATGAATGGTGATTATGTTACCTCCTTAGAAGGATTCGATACGATATGTATGGACTCCGTATGGTTAGCTATTAAGACTTCATGGAAAATGAATAACTACAGTAGGTCAACGGTGGGCCATAGTAATGCAGGAATGATTCTGCAAGTAATGAGCCGATTACTTACAACCGTGAGAGTTGTATTGGAATGGATGTTGAGAGTGAGTACCACTAATCGGGCCGTGGTGGTGTATAAGTTATCATTGATAGGCTAATTAAGTTGATTATCTACCTATTGAATACTTATTCCTTCTTACCAATAGAGAGTCGTATTATTATACGAGGAAGGTTGCGGTGCAAGCATAGAATTCTAGTAACGATGATGTCTAGAATGAGATCCCAGATTCGATTTTCGATGTCGAAGGAGTTTCAAAGGTGATTGTGTATAAGCTCGAGCAAGAGCATGGGTCCATAGAATGATGGACGGAATAGCAAAAATATTTAAGCAGGTGAAATGTGATGCTATAATACTTGATGTTGATATATATACGTATACATTTTGTTCTCCTATGACAAACCTCTATAGTTCAGAGGTATATTCCAAGACAGATATTTTATGGCAGTATTTTTTTCATATATACAATTCTCTTCAGTTCGTTCTTTTCTCTTCTTTTCATTTCATGTAAGCTGAAAAGAACAACCCTTCTAGAAGGGGAAGTATTGCGGAATGACTATCTATCTGCGTGATAGAAGCCTAGTAGGATACCACATGTTGTTTAATTGCTTGTCAAGTACTAAAGGCTGGCCACCTTCTTTACTAACTATGCAATAGAACAAGTGTTCATGATCATAGTGATCTCTCAATAAATTCTTTTATTTCTATACGAAGGACCAAGCTTTTGAAGATGGAGGCAACTAGAGATGAAGTGGTACCAAGTACGGTGGTATTCCAATTCTAACGCGTTCGTGATACTAAGGTTGACACAATTATTAAAAGGTTATAAGACTCTAGCGAGTAAAGGTATATCTAGAATAGTATTATGTACGGAAGATAGTATCGATTACGAACTGGAAAAGAATGGGTATTGAGAAGCAAAAGCTATAATGCTAGAAGCTATAATGAGAGTCTGTGCAATAGACTTGAAAGAATTTGGAATGAACACTTAACGCGGAATGAGTTTTCTTACGATAATAGATCATATGGCATTATCGAGATGTTGCCTTATGAGATCCTTGAGGGAACACAATGTCGATCTCATTTATGTTAGGATGAAGTTGCAGAATGCTAGATGCTTGGACCAGCACTGGTCCAAAGGACCAAGGATATAATAGATCTAATCAGAGGACGGCTGGTAGTAGCCCAAGATGGACATAAGAAGTATGTTGATTTGACACGAAAGGATAAAGAGTAGGAAGTATGGGACCTAGTGCAGTTATAGGTATTCCCTTGGAAAGAATGGATGAGGTTCGGAAAGAAAGGAAAGCTAAGCCCTCGAATTGTTGGACCCTTTGAGGTATTAAGACGTATTGGGAAGTTAGCATATGAGCTAGCCCTACCCCCGAACCTGTAGCAAGTTCATAACGTGTTCCATGTATCAATATTAAGGAAGTGTAATTCGGATGCCAGACAAATAGGGGCGTATGAGCACATAGACATGCAACCAGACGTAACCTATATGGAGCAACCAGGAAGGGTTATAGATCAAAAAGGGACAAGTGCTTAGGAGAAGGGTTATCAAACTAGTCAGAGTTGGTGGTAGAACCACAATGTTGGAAAATTGACTTGAGAGTTAGAAAGTGCAATGCTAAGAAAGTATCCCTATTCATTTTCTATCTGATTCCGGGACGGAATCCTTTTAAGGAGGGGAAACTGTAATAACCCCAATTTTTGAAACACGGATGAATAATAACTTTTCCTGATGATGCGGATTAAGGAAAATTATCGGACCACGCTATATAGGAGTACTGTTATGGAAATTCTAAGATCGTATTAGTATTCCATAAAGTAACTGAGTGTATGTAAAGATCGTCAGAATCCAAATTCGAACACTTTGATTTTTCCCGAAAACCCACCAGATACAGAAAGAATTGAGTATAAGGTAACATGATAAAAAGTATTTAAATTCAAGGATTTTAAGAGAGGATCATAAAAAGGAATATAAAATATTGAGAAAGGTTTAGGGGAAACCCAAGTAATAAGATCCCGGGTATTATCCTTCAAATGATAAACGAGAACGAAACTTAAGCGAACCGTATAACAGATAAGCAGTCATTAGCCAAGTAATTAGGGGTTAATCAAAGAGTTTAGTGGATGATGATGTCATCACACCACAAGGAGAAGACATGTGGCAAATGGATGACATAAGTAGGGTGATTTAAGCATGACAAAGTGGGAAGGATTGGTTGGTTGATTGTGAGGCACACATTTTTCACCATGGTGAAAAGTAATTAACAACAAAAGTATATCAACCAAGCCAAGGAAAATCATAACACATTTTGAAGGTTGACTTTGCTAAATAACCAAGAAGCTCTCGGCTTCTTCATTCAAAGTAAGAACAAGAAATCAATTTCCAAGATCCAAGCTTTGATAATTTGCAAGGTAATTATCTAAGGTCCCTTATACTTAGATATAGCTATTCTAGGAATCTAAGCATCCATTTCCTTCACAATCTCTTTCAATAAATCATTGAAGAAGAGAGTGAATAGTGTTTCCAAGAACTTGAAACTTTTGATCTTGTGTTTTTGTTTAGATATAGCTTTTGTAAGGATTTTCAAAGGTTGTTTCAAGCTCCTTAGTTACTTCTACTGACCAAGGAAGGTATAATCTCTTACCCTAGCCTTATTATTGAATATTTAGAGCTTCTTATGATTGGTATAGTTCATGAAAAGCATTATTCTTGTATATTTAGAGTTTGGTTGGATTGGTAATGAGTTTGAGTTGTATATATTGGATTATTGGTTAATGAACTTAAGTATAGCTTTTAGTTCATGTTCGGGGGTAGTATAAATTGGAAAATCTTGAGATGTTGGGACTGATGTAGTGAAGTTTGGATGTAGTTTAGTTGTAATGTTGATTGTGGGTTGATTTGTGGATTGATTGGAGTAGTTTAAAATTTGGTAATCGCGTAAATATAACCTTCATAATGCCCGATTTACCTTAGACTGTTTTTGTTCTTAACTTCAGGACCCGTTAACTCATTGTTAGATTCTGACCATTGCAATTTTTACATAGCTCATGTTACGAGCTTCATTTTGATATGTGGTTCGCTTGAATCCGATGTACGGTTTAGGAGAAATGACCGTTTTAAGTAACGGTGTTGTGCGAACGAACCATTACTCCTCGCCTTACTTTGAAACCTTGGTTAAGGCACTTAAATGACTAATTGGAGTATGAAACAATTATTTAATGTGTATTAGGAAGTTGGTAGAGTACTCGCGAAAGAATCGCCTTAAAATGCTTAATGGTTAATTTATTAAAAATGGTAGAGCCGAGGGTACTCGAACGACTTATGTGATTCATTAAGCGTAGGAGTGACCATAAGCGAACGTTTGGGTTCAATTGGTTAAAGTCTAGTTTCTTAAGCGACCATGGTTTAATTCCAACTTATGTTGTTGTTCATAGGTTATCGGACCCACTCTAAGCTTAAGTCTATCCGGGAACACTCAGGCAAGTTTTCTACCCGTTATACTGTTGTTGTGATGTAAATATATGTATATGCTTTGTCTTGTGATAAGTGCATGATTGTTATTAGCAAATCTTGTGATATATTGGAGCATGCCGATATGGTATATATGCATGTTTGTTTCGTAATCTTGATATCTAATTGTTGATTCAAATGCTTATAAGTTGCATAATACTATTTTCTAAACCGGGAGTCGATGTTCCCGAGTATAATATATATATATATATATATATAGTTTTCAAAACTATTAATCGAATAAGGTTTATTCGATAACTTTATTTTATTTAATGAATATTATTTTGAATATTCATTTGAGGACTTATGACTCCGCTTATTTTATTAAATAATATTCTTTATTTTATTAAAGAATAATGTTTCGATAATCAAACTTATTTTCGATTATTCAAATAAAGATCGTACTTTCGTATAAGTATATCTTTGGTTATTTATTATTCATTTCAAGTATGAGTTGTAAAACTTCTACTTCAATTATTTTTATAAAGATTATCCTTTATGGGAATATTATTTAAGTAATAATATTCAGATATTTTCTCCAAAATATCAGGATTGATTAATTTTACTAAATCAGCGTTACTCTAAACATTCTTTAAAATGTTTTCGAGTCTTCAAAATGATTTTGAAAAGTTAGAGCGGATCCCAAAACTCATTTTTAGATTTAAGATCTTCCTTTCGAAGGGGATTTAAATACTCGCTCAAAACTTGAGGGATCCGGCTCTGTGGTGTATTTTATATTCGCAACGAGGTTCTTGATTTGAGAAAACATTTTGATTACTTGCCCAATGTTCGGGAAGTAAGTCCATCTATTTGAGTCGGCATAAGCAACATGGCCTCAGTGGGCATCCATGAAAGTGTAAGTGGCTCAGTGGGAGTCCATCAATGCGTAAGTGGCTGAGTGGCAGTCCAGCATAGGTCCTAATGCGGCCAGGGTGATGACCAGTGGGGAATTCGTCCATCTACTAGTAGAAAAGGTTACTTATTGGTATCTTTTCCTGATTAGCAAGATATCAGGTTTATTCCAAGGTTTTCTTCTTTCCAAATTCATTGGATATTATAACTCTATTTATACTTTTCATAACAGAGGTTTCCAAGGAAAGTATGAGATATATATAGGTGTATATATATATATATCAGGACTTAATGAAGTATCTCGTAACTTCATTTCTTTTGAATGATATTTCAAAGATTGAATATATTCAAATCTTATCTTGTAGTCTCATCTATGTGATGAAATTTTGAAACTGATTATATCTTGAACGGTGGTAGTTCGAGTAGTATTCGGAAAAGATATAAGTATATTGGAGTATCTCGTAACTTCACCTTTTCAACTTATATCTGGTTAATAATTATCTTATGCATGACAAAGATTTTCAGCTATAAACTGGAACACTGTGTATATTATATATGGCAGAGGATTTCAAAGATTTTGAAAAGTATATATACATATATACTAAATATTTTGCGACTTGGTCGCATTAAGAGATCGAACTTGGTCATTTCTTTTTGACCAAGACTTTCATGAGTACTGTGAGAATGCTCATATTTTGTAAATTATTATGCATATTGTTTCGGTGGGCTTGTTGCTCACCCTTGCTTTCTTCTTTCATCACACAATAACAGATAGACAAGATGAACAGGACCAAGCTCCTAATTCGTGAGCGGATATGAACGTTCCGCAAATTTCTGTAGGCGTTGATGTCGTTGTAGCTGAAGTAGGATCTACCAATAGGCTAGGCTTTCAACTTTTGATGTACCAGACTTATGTATGTTTATGAATTGTAATAATGGCAAAGAATATGTAAATTTATTCAGAAACCCTTTTAAGGTGTAATGGTTTATAATTGTGGAATAAAATGACTTGTGTTATTTTTGGATATTCATCTCTGAGCCTATAACTTGTGGTGTGTGTGTATAGTGGGGTCACAGTACGCAGTAGTTGGTTGATTATTAAGATTAAGTATTATTAAGGGAAATGGAACTCGTGACAACCCGGATCCCCGACCCCAGATTTGGGGGTGTTACAGGAATGGTATCAGAGCCAAGCGTTATAAACCTCAGAGCTGATGCGATATTAAGATAAGAAGTTCACTAAGATAATAAGTACTATTGCCAAGTTCATAGTCAGACTACCTAACATAGTACTGACAGTTAAAACCCTTATGGGAAACCTTATAAATATCGTGATAGAAGCGTAGTTCGTTATCGTATATGGTAGTGACTCCGAACCCTGAAGTTCAAGAGCAATAATATGATGATGTTTTTTCTATATATTGGGGATCAGATTGTGGATCCAATAGAGCATCCTAACGAGGGACCGGATGATGTTCATATTGAGGATGTAGCGGTTGAGGATGTTTTCCTAGAAGGGATTGTTGTTGAGGAGGATCCCGTGGAGGATCCTGACAAGAATGGATAAAGGACCACTGAGGAATTGATAACTATGGTTAGAGCGACTACCAGAGGTAGTATTGGCCGGTCACTACTGGAGGTTCGTTCAAGTTTGTAAAGATAGTAGCCCCTTTAACGCGGCTTACTCGTAAGACTGAGAAGTTCGAATGGACAGAGAAATGCGAGAACAGCTTTTAAGAACTCAAGCAAAGGTTGGTGACGACCCCTATGTTGGCGTTTTCGGATGGAAAAGGAGATTTTGTGATTTGTAGTGACTGACAAGTGACATTTTATACCACTTACAACGTCTTAAAATAGCTTAAATTGGTGTCTTGAAATCAAGTATTTTGTGTATTTGATGCGTTTTTCTAGTGTTTGTGCGTTTCAGGGTAATAGTTGCATTTCAGGGGAGTAATCATCAATAATAAGTCTTGGCATGTGTCTAGCATTGCGAGAGGGAAGAGATGAGCAGATTACAGCGAAGAAACGGAGCAAAAATAAGACATTTTCCAGTAGGGGTCTGAGCGCCCGCTCAGCTATGCTGAGCGGCCGCGCAGGAAGCTGAGCGCCCGTTCTACTATGCTGAGCGGCCGCGTAGGGTCGAGAAATCAGATTATTTATTTTAGACTTCTATTTCTGTTTGGCTTGCAACTTCTGTGTAATCTAAGTTTTATGGGACTTCTATATAAGTAGATTTCAGAGTCGTTTCACGGGTGTTGAATCGTTGTATTAATCGAGGAGCGAAGGATATAAGGAAGAAGACCGTTTTAGCACACCGCAAGGAAGAGGAAGCATATTTTCTTGTGATTCTTTATTTCGTTGTAACGTTGGATGCTAGTTTTCTTTACTTTGAACCTATTTACTCTTGTGACGTACTCTGGTTTAATATAATTAGTTTAGTTATTATTCTTTTGTGTTTATTTATCATATTTTCATATGAACCCATGATGACGATAAGTGCTATCATGGGCTAATCGTGATCATGGGGTCGTAACGGATTTACTATGGAATTCTTTAGTTAGTTGTTTAATACCTTAGTGTGTGATGATTGTATGATATCTAGTATTGGTTGTGCGTATTCGTCTTATGTGTATCGCGAACATATAAGATAGGGTGTTAATCTCCTGTGAAGTGACGGTGGATCTCGAGATTTAGAACTTGCCATGCTAGCATAGGTTCATGTATGATGTTGCATGATTAGTGGGTAACTCTAACCGTTTTATTCGCCTTGTGTAATCAAAAGGAATAACTTGTGCTTAAATCATTATGTTGTCAATTTCTGTAGACATATAGGGACTCAACATAATTGATGCCTATTCAACTTCTATCTTAATTATGGATGTTTGGTAGAATGGTATTAGTACAATGAAAGTTGGCTTTTATCAGTATCGTGTTATTTGATTAATATCATCGCTGTTGCATGCTAAGGGTAATAATAATGACTATTGAAGGAAGTAGTAATGAAGTTGTGATCTCATGAGTGTTTTAATATTGTTAAATCGAAGTGTTAATTAAGTGGTTAATTTTAGTAGTTAATTGTAGTTAATAATTAGTTAACAAATCTAAGTGTTATTGTCTTAACATTGAGAAGTAATCATACATTGGTGAGTGAGTTTAATTGAACATAATTAGTCTGAGTCTCTGTGGGAACGAACTAGAAAGTATTCTATATTACTTGCGAACGCGTATACTTGTGTGTATTATTAGCACGTGTTTTCGCCCTAACAAGTTTTTGGCGCCGCTGCCGGGGACTCGGCTTATTTGTTTAGTTTATGTACTTATCATCATTGGTCATTAGGACTCAGTGATTAAGACGTGTTACTTATTGTTTCCGGTTGTGTTTCAGGTACTTTAGCGAGCGTTTATGCAAACTCGTTCTCGTACTCGCAAGAGGACTTTAGATACAGCTGAGGAGACAGATGAAGTTATTGATATTCCGGAGAAGATAGATTTTGAAGATTTGGATTCAGGAAGTGAGTAGAAAGAACCAGTAATCATGGGTTATCGTATTGTTCTGGCCGATCCAGCTCTTATGGACTTTTCTCGGCCTAAAATTGATGACATTCAGTCAAGCATTCTTCATCCGGCTATTCAAGCTAACACCTTTGAAATCAAGCCGGGCACTATTCAGATGGTGCAGAATTCTGTTTCTTTTGGAGGTGCTGCGACTGAAGACCCCAACATGCACATAAGGAATTTTATCGAGATCTGCAGTACTTTCAAATATAATGGCGTGACTGATGAGGCTATCAAGCTGAGGCTTTTCCCATTCTCACTGACGGATAAAGCTAAGGACTGGTTACATTCTGAACCAGTTGGGTCCATCACTACTTGGCAAGATCTTGCGCGAAAGTTTCTGGTGAAGTTTTATCCAATGGCAAAGACTGCTGCTATGAGGAGTGCTCTTACTCAGTTTGCGCAGCAACCTACAGAATCTATGTGCGAAGCTTGGGAACGCTACAAGAAAATGTTGAGAAAGTGTCCACATCATGGAATGCCCGATTGGATGGTGATCACTGGTTTTTATAATGGTTTGGGGGCCCAATCTCGGCCCACGATCGATGCAGCAGCTGGAGGCGCCTTGTGGGCCAAAAGCTATACTGAGGCTTATAATCTTATTAAAACTATGGCTGCAAATGAGCATCAAAATCCAACTCAGAGGATGATGCCTAGGAAGGTAGCAGGTATTCTGGAAGTCGATGCAGCCACCGCTATTGCAGCGCAGCTCCAAGCGCTGTCTATGAAGGTCGATTCTCTAGCTACCTATGGAGTCAATCAAATAGCTATGGTTTGTGAGCTTTATGCAGGTTCTCATGCTACGGATCAGTGCTCTCTTGTCAATGAATCTGTTCAGTATGTGAATAATTATCAGTGACAACAGCAGCCTGTGCCAGCTACTTATCATCCTAACAACAGAAATCATCCAAATTTCAGCTGGGGTAATAATCAGATTGCTATTTAGCCACCATATCAGCAAGGTGTGAGTAAACAGTTTAACCCACATAGATTCCAGCAATCGCAGCAGTATGCTCAAAGGCAATCATATCCTCAAGAGGGAAGTGCAACTGCACCCACTAGTGCTGATTTTGAGGAACTTAAGCTGTTGTGCAAGAGTCAGGCGGTTTCTATCAAGACCTTGGAAAATCAAATCGGTCAAATAGCCAATGCAGTGCTCAATCGTCAACCTGGAACACTTCCCAGTGACACGGAAGTACCATGTAGGAAGGAAGCTAAAGAGCAAGTCAAGGCTATTACCTTAAGGTCTGGGAAAGTTGCTGATGTTGAAAGGGCAAAAGAAGGAGAAGCTGAAGTTAGAGATGAAGAAGCTAAGAAAAAGGTGAAAGCGGCGGAACCAAGGAAGACTACTGTTGAACACACTCTTCCTGAGGGTAATACAGGGGAGAAACAGCTCTATTCTCCACCACCTTTCCCTAAGAGATTGCAACAACAAAAGCTGGATAAGCAGTTTGGTAAGTTTCTGGAGGTGTTCAAGAAACTTCACATCAATATACCTTTCGCTGAGGCTCTGGAGCAAATGCCTAGTTATGCGAAGTTTATGAAGAGTATTCTTTCAAGGAAGGTGAAACTAGATGACCTTGAGACCATTGCTCTAACGGAAGAATGCAGCGCTGTGCTGCAGCAAAAGTTACCTCCAAAGCTTAAAGATCCAGGTAGCTTCACCATTCCTTGCACCATTGGCAAGTTGTCGTTTGACAAGTGCCTTTGTGATTTGGGAGCATGCATCAATCTGATGCCGTTGTCGATCTTTAAAAAGTTGGATTTGCCTGATCCAAAACCCACCTACATGTCTCTACAATTGGCTGATCGTTCTATTACTTACCCAAGGGGCATAGTGGAGGATGTGCTAGTCAAGGTGGATAAGCTCTTCTTTCCTGCAGACTTTGTTATTCTGGATTTCGAGGAAGATAAGAAGATTCCCATAATCTTGGGAAGACCTTTTTTGGCTACTGGTCGTACCTTGATAGATGTGCAGAAAGGTGAACTTACTATGCGGGTACAGGATCAAGATGTGACCTTCAATGTATTCAAAGCAATGAAATTTCCTATAGAAGATGAGGAGTGCTTAAAAGTGGATGTGATTGATTCTGCGATTACTTCAGAACATGATCATATACTAATGTGTGATGCATTAGAAAAGGCCTTAGTGGGGGATTTTGACAGTGATGATGAAGATGGCAATGAGCAATTACAATATCTTAATGCTTCTCCCTGGAGGCGAAAGCTGGATATGCCGTTTGAATCTCTTTGTACTTCTAACCTCAAGAATGCTGAAGCAAAGCTTAAACCATCAATTGAGGAAGCACCTACCTTGGAGCTCAAGCCATTGCTTGAACACTTGAGGTATGCTTTTTTAGGAGATGCATCTACATTACCTGTTATTATTGCATCTGACCTTTCAGGTAGTGAGGAGGACAAGCTCTTAAGGATTTTGAGAGAATTCAAATCGGTTATTGGATGGACCATAGCAGACATCAAAGGGATCATCCCTTCATATTTCATACATAAGATTCTGCTAAAAGAGGGTAGTAAGCCAACTGTTGAGCAACAGCGCAGACTTAATCCTATCATGAAGGAGGTGGTGAAAAAAGAAATTCTGAAATGGCTGGATGCAGGTATCATTTATCCTATTTCTGACAGTTCTTGGGTGAGTCCCGTGCAATGTGTGCCTAAGAAAGGAGGTATCACTGTGGTAGAAAATGAGAAGAATGAGCTCATCCCCACTCAAATAGTTACAGGATGGAGAGTATGCATGGACTACCGAAAGTTGAACAAGGCCACGAGGAAGGATCACTTCCCTCTTCCATTTATTGATCAGATGCTTGACAGTTTGGTTGGTCATGAGTATTATTGTCTTCTGGATGGCTACTCAGGGTATAATCAGATTTGTATTGCACCAGTGGATCAAGAAAAGACTACCTTCACTTGTCAATTTGGCATGTTTGCTTTTTGCAGAGTTTCGTTTGGGTTATGTGGCACACCGGCCACTTTTCAGAGATGTATGATGGATATATTTTCTGACATGATTGGGAATAATGTCGAGGTGTTCATGGACGACTTCTCCGTCTTTGGACATTCGTATGATGAATGTTTGAATAATCTTCGTGCCGTGCACAAAAGGTGTGTGGAAACTAATTTGGTGCTCAATTGGGAAAAATGTCATTTTATGGTGTGTGAAGGCATTATTCTTGGGCATAAAGTCTCTAGTAAGGGTCTTGAGGTGGATAAAGCCAAGGTGGGAGTCATTGAAAATCTCCCACCACCTATTTCTGTGAAAGGAATCCGTAGTTTTCTTGGTCATGCGGGTTTTTATCGGCATTTCATCAAGGACTTTTCGAAGATATCTAAGCCGCTGTGCAACTTGCTTGAGAAAGATGTGCCTTTCAAATTTGATGATGAATGTTTGACGGCATTCGAGATTCTTAAGAAGAGTTTAATCACTGCACCAGTTATTACAGCACCTGATTGGACAGAGCCTTTTGAGATGATGTGTGATGCGAGTGATTATGCGGTAGGCGCAGTTCTTGGGCAGCGCAAGAATAATCTCTTTCCTGTGGTCTACTATGCTAGCAAGACCTTAAATGGGGCCCAAATGAACTACACCACTAGTGAGAAGGAGCTCTTAGCTATAGTCTTTGGTTTCGAGAAATTTCGATCTTATCTGTTTGGGACAAAAGTGAAAGTATTCACTGATCATGCGGCCATTCGCTATTTGGTTTCCAAGAAGGATTCGAAGCCGAGACTCATTCGTTGGGTGCTCTTACTACATGAATTTGAGTTAGAGATCAAGGATCGAAAAGGTACTGAAAATCAAGTAGCTGACCATCTCTCTAGATTGGGGAATCCCGAGTGTACTTCACAGGATAAGACATTGATCAACGAATCTTTTATGGATGAGCAGTTGTTCGCAGTTCAGGAGGCAGAGCCATGGTTTGCAGATATTGTAAACTATCTTGTCAGCAATATTTTGCCTCCTAATTTGACCTCAGCTCAAAAGAAGAAGTTTTTGCATGAGGTGAAGTGGTATATGTGGGAGGAACCATATTTGTTTAGACAGGGAGCTGACCAGATCATCAGGAGTTGTATCCCATTCTGTGAAACGGAGGGGATATTACGAGATTGCCACTCTACAGTTTATGGTGGACACTATGGTGGTGAGAAGACGGCAGCTCGTATTCTGCAAGCAGGTTTTTTCTGGCCTACTTTGTTTAAGGATGCTCATCAGTTTGTTTTAAGGTGTGATCGTTGCCAACGAGTGGGAAATTTGATGAGAAAGGATGAGATGCCGTTAAATGTGATGCTTGAAGTCGAGGTATTTGATGTTTGGGGAATCGATTTCATGGGGCCTTTTGTCTCATCCTGCAACAATCAGTACATCTTGCTGGCAATCGATTATGTCTCAAAATGGGTAGAAGTCAAAGCTCTACCGACAAATGATGCAAAGGCAGTGTTGAATTTTCTTCATAAGCAGATTTTTACAAGGTTTGGAACGCCTCGGGTAATCATAAGTGATGAAGGGTCGCATTTCTGCAACCGTAAGTTCACTTCTATGATGCAGCATTATAATATGAATCATCGAGTTGCTACTGCCTATCATCCGTAAACAAATGGTCAAGCGAAAGTGTCTAACAGAGAGATCAAGCACATTCTAGAGAGGGTTGTTTGTCCGTCAAGGAAGGATTGGTCTTTAAAGCTCGATGAAGCTGTTTGGGCTTACAGAACATCATACAAAACTCCACTTGATATGTCCCCGTTTCAACTGGTGTATGGTAAGGGATGTCATTTACCTGGATCTAGATGCGGCTGGAAATAAGCGAATGCTTCAGCTTAATGAACTTGATGAATTTCGACTCCAAGCGTACGAGAACAACAAAATGTACAAGGAAAAGGTGAAGAGGTGGCACGATAGGAAGCTACATCCTAAGTTATTCGTGCCGGGGCAACAAGTTCTCTTATTCAACTCTCGTCTCCGACTTTTTCCTGGGAAGTTGAAATCAAGGTGGTCTGGACCTTTTATTGTCAAAACTGTGTTTCCACACGGAGCGGTGGAGATTTTTGAGAATGATCCGGACCAATCATTTAAGGTTAATGGTCAACGTTTGAAGCACTACTATGGGGACACGGCAAACCGAGAAGTGGATAGTGCCGTGTTATTGTCAACTTGAGGAAGGTACGCAACGTCAAGCTAATGACGAAAAAGAAGCGCTGCATGGGAGGCAACCCATGGTTTGTTGTTACAGGAACCCTTAGAAGTTAATAACCTATCAAAAACCACAAAAAAATCAGAAAAACCGCGCTGAAAAAAAAAATTCCAGTGACCCCATGAGCGACCGCTCAGGAGTTAGCTGAAAGAAATTTTTTTAAGTTCAATAAAAATTCAAAAAAAAAAATCAGAAATATAAAACACAAATTACAGCCCATAAACCCACGACCTATTCCCCATTATCCCATGATTTTTACCCTTAAACACACTCCTCATCAAATTCTACCCTAATCCATACCCTATATATACATACACCTATCCCATATATCTCCCACACAACTTCTACACTTCAACTCTCTCCCAAACACAAAAACACGATTCTCAAGCACTTTTATTCAGATTCAATGGCACCCAAGAGAGCAAGGACTATCGATAGCAGCAACACTGTGTCTACGGCTGATTCTTCGAGGGGTACTACTGCGAGGCCTCGATTGAATGATAGGGCTGCGGAGGAGGAGTACACTAGGCTTTTGGGGAAGCCAATTCTGAAGGAGAGGGGATTTTTACCATCGGGGAGGGATGGTGAGTTGTTACCTATGATTGCTGAGAAGGGGTTGATAGCTTTTTGTGAGTCGCCTGAAGCAGTGCCGATGAGCGTGGTTCGCGAGTTCTATATGAACGCGAAGGCCGAGAAGAATGGGTTTTCTGTGGTCCGGGGGATGACGATTGATTATCACCCAGCGGCGATTCGCCGTGTGAATGGGCAGAGAGAGAGGAAGCCCACGGAGGAGAACTGGAATGAGAAGACTGCTGAGGATTTTGACTTGGATTTGATTTGTGCTACTCTCTGTAGGACGGGCACAGTATGGACTTTCAAGACTGGAACTAATGAGTATCGTCACTTTTCGATGATCGCGATGAATAGGTATGCCCGTGCATGGAATGCGTTTATTTGTACTAATATTCTGCCTTATTCGCATGCACATGAGGTCATAGTTGAGAGAGCACAGTTGTTGTGGGGAATTTTGAATGAGGAGTACTATGTAGACCTTGGTGAGTTCATCTACCAAGGAATTCTGAAGTTTTTGAGGGGAGCTAAGCACATGAACATCCCTTATGCATCCACGGTTACTAAGCTTTGCCGAGCGGTGGGAGTGCAGTGGCCGTCTCATGAGCAGTTGCAGTTGCCGGCCGCTCCTATTAATTCCGGGACTCTGAATGCGATGCAGGAGTGGACCGGTGGTGAGCCCGAGGAGCATGGGCTGGGTTATCGTCTTCTAGGAGGGCCCAACATGAGGTGCTACCATGGCGAGGCCAAGGCGTGATGAGGCTGATTCTTCGAGAGCTCAGGAGGGTGCTGGGATGGCTGATGCACAGTATAGGAGGCTGTCACGGAGGATGGATGCTATGTATGAGACGCAGAGCAGGTTTGCTCAGGAGCTCACCCTTGCGCTAGGGACTGCTTTTCGAGGCCTTGGAGCTGACATCCAGTGGCCAGTTTTTGGTGAGGACTCTGCATATCCGCCTCCTGATACACCACCCACTGAGGGTGATGATGATGATGACTCCGAGTAGGTATACCCTGTGTTCCTTTCTACTACCTTCAATGGGGACAGTGAAGATTTTAAGTTTGGGGGTGGTAGTTAAGGAATATTTTGTGTGTGTGTCATATAGCTACATATTCATGATAGTTAGTTCATATAGTTACATAATTTTTGCCATATAGTTTTTTTTATATATAGCTTTATTTCTTTATCATATCATGTAGCCAATGCATATACCATGATCCCTTTTGCGATGATTTATCGACTGATTTGTGATGTTGATGCGAGTGTAGTGATAGCATTAAAGTGATGTTGAGTCGTGTAGGTTGATAGGCATGCTAGAAACATTTGTATTTTCACTAAGTCTTAGAGAATGCTTAAGGACTAGATTGTTGTTATGATCTGATTGTTTTTTAGGTCAATTTATTTATTATGCTTAGAATTTTATAATAGGTTCTTAGTAATAAAGGCATGAAAAAGGAAAAATATGGAGTAAAAAATGGAATTTGTTGCTAATTGTGGCTAGGCGTCAAATGGCTAGTAGCCGGCTCGTATGTTTATGCGAGTAGTCTAGGGTTGAGCACGATGGAGCGAAACGCACTTGCTCAGAAATTTTGAAAAAAAAAACAAACAGAAAAAAAAAGAAAAAGAAAGAAAAAAAAGAGTATGTGTTGATGCATAATTGAACACGAGTGGGCTCTTTGGTATTCGAGTTATTAAGTTCTTAGGGGACTTTGTGCCTAGTGACCTAAGGCTTTTAGAGTCTGGGATCCGCTAATTTAACGCTCGCTACATGGATACCATTGTATAAATCTTTTGTGGACCTCACTCATTGCATGGTCAAATAAGCATTACTGTTAGGAATAAAAAGCATGATTCCGTGATAAGCTCCAGAATTCTTGTAGTGTTATAAGTCACTTTATGCCTAGAATTTTTATTCTTTGTATAATCATGTGATTACCTTGATGATAGTTGAGTCATAAAAATTGATTTAGTTCCGGAGCATATTTGTTAAGCATCTGCACACACCACGTTTTTGGCTGTATGTTAGTTAGCATGATTTGATTGATCTTTAGTCGCCTAATTGCATTTGTTGAGATGTTGTAAGTTGGTTGGTTTGGTCGAAGTAAGGGGGATCGCTGCATTTCATATAGATTGTATTCATGCATGTTTTTATTTATTTTTGAGTCTGTGACGCTTGAGGACAAACATCGATTTAAGTTTGGGGGTGTGATAAGTGGCATTTTATACCACTTAGAACGTCTTAAAATAGCTTAAATTGGTGTCTTGAAAATCAAGAATTTTGTGTATTTGATGCGTTTTTCTAGTGTTTGTGCGTTTCAGGGTAATAGTTGCATTTCGGGGGAGTAATCATCAATAATAAGTCTTGGCATATGTCTAGCATTGCGAGAGGGAAGAGAGGAGCAGATTACAATGAAGAAACGGAGCAAAAATCAGACATTTTCCAGTAGGGGTCTGAGCGCCGGCTTAGCTATGCTGAGCGGCCGCGCAGGAAGCTGAGCGCCCGCTCAGCTATGCTGAGCGGCCACGCAGGGTCGAGAAATCAGATTATTTATTTTAGACTTCTATTTCTGTTTGGCTTACAACTTCTGTGTAATCTGAGTTTTATGGGACTTCTATATAAGTAGATTTCAGAGACGTTTCACGGGTGTTGAATCGTTGTATTAATCGAGGAGCGAAGGAGATAAGGAAGAAGACCGTTTTAGCATACCGCAATGAAGCGGAAGCATATTTTCTTGTGATTCTTTATTTCGTTGTAACGTTGGATGCTAGTTTTCTTTGCGTTGAACCTATTTACTCTTGTGACGTACCCTGGTTTAATATAATTAGTTTCGTTATTATTCTTTTGTGTTTATTTATCATGTTTTCATATGAACCCATGATGACGATAAGTGCTATCATGGGCTAATCGTGATCATGGGGTCGTAACGGATTTACTATAAAATTCTTTAGTTAGTTGTTTAATACTTTAGTGTGTGATGATTGTATGATATCTAGTATTGGTTGTGCGTATTCGTCTTATGTGCGTCGCGAACATATAAGATAGGGTGTTAATCTCTTGTGAAGCGACGGTGGATCTCGAGATTTAGAACTTGCCATGCTAGCATAGGTTCATGTATGATGTTACATGATTAGTGGGTAACTCTAACCGTTTTATTCGCCCTGTGTAATCAAAAGGAATAACTTGTGCTTAAAGCATTATGTTGTCAATTTCTGTAGACATATAGGGACTCAACATAATTGATGCCTATTCAACTTCTATCTTAATTGTGGATGTTTGGTAGAATGGTATTAGTATAATGAAAGTTGGCTTTTATCAGTATCGTGTTATTCGATTAATATCATTGCTGTTGTATGCTAAGGGTAATAACAATGACTATTGAAGGAAGTAGTAATGAAGTTGTGATCTCATGAGTGTTTTAATATTGTTAATTTGAAGTGTTAATTGAGTGGTTAATTTTAGTAGTTAATTGTAGTTAATAATTAGTTAACAAATCTAAGTGTTATTGTCTTAACATTGAGAAGTAATCATACATTGGTGAGTGAGTTTAATTGAACATAATTAGTCTGAGTCTCTGTGGGAACGAACTAGAAAGTATTCTATATTACTTGCGAACGCGTATACTTGCGTGTATTATTAGCGCATGTTTTCGCCCTAATAGTGACGCTTCGCATAAGGAATTAGGGTGCTTCTTATACAGCACCGCAAGGTAATCGCGTACGCGTCAAGACAATTAAGGGAATGTAAAATTGGATATCCCCACCCATGAGCTTAGGCTCGTGGCAATAGTTTTTCCCTAAAGATTGGAGGCACTACTTGTATGGATAGAAGTGCGAGATTTACACAAGCCATAAGTGCTCTAGTTTATTTTCATGCAGAAAGAGCTCAACATGCGCCAGAGGAGGTGGTTAGAGTTAATTAAGGATTACGATTATGAGATTCTTTATCATTCAGGGAAAGCCAATATGGTGGCTAATGCCCTTAGTGTAAAGGAGAGACTCAAGATGATAATATCTTTGGGAGAGTTGATAAGAGATTTTGAGGAAATGGAAATAGGATTGAACGCAACCGGATCCGGTACCGAAAAACTGTTTGAGATTGTAATGTAGGCCGAGTTATTGGAAAAGATTAAATTGTGCCAAGAAAAAGTAATGAATGAAGGCCGAGAGTCAATGACTAGAGAAGAGATCCATACCGAGAAAAATGATAAGGGAATAATGAGGTGTTCTTACAGAATTTTGGTTCCAAATGCTCAAGAGCTTAAGGATGGGATCTTAGATGAATGTCATAGTTCGAGGAATAAGATTTAGGGCAACCCTGAATGTGATATTCAGGGAGGTCGCCATCAAGAAAGAAAGAACCCATAACATAATGGAAAACAAGGATTCTAACATATAAGATAACCCTGATTATGGGAGAAGGATGAAACATTTCATACTGAGAAAACAGAAGTCGAGCAAGATAGGGAGAATCGGGATGGTACTCCTATGGAACAATTCATGGACCTGCCTAAACAAAAATTATACTTTTATTCCCAAACACCACCCTGAGGAAACAATGCGGTGGGAAATTCTTTCAGGACCTTTAAGTCACTAAGCTCTCAGAGTTCCAAGGAACAAGCTGACCTAGCCGAGGCAAGAGCCTGGCCAAAGGAAATAGAGGACTGATTTTATATTCAAAATGATTGATGAAGCGCAAAACACTGTTTTTGTCACTTTCCTCCCTAAGAGAGAGGCCACCCGCTGGTGAAAGGAGAAGAAAGACACGGGGCCAGAGGTTATGATAAACCGATTAAAGTTAAGTCAATTATTTTCAGGAAAGTACTTCCCAAGGTTATAGAGATAATGTAAAAGATTTAGAGCCAGAACAAAGGCGGACGAGTATGATGAGTTATGAATCTAAGTTGTAAAAGTTGGCAAGATTCATCCTGAGGACACGAATCCCAGAATGACTTGATGTTTGAAGTAAATGATTAGTGGGTTCATGAAGTGATTGTAAGAGAAAGGAAAATAAAAAGAAACTGAAGTGGAAAGGAATATAAAGGCAATAAAGTTTGAGGTATGATAAGGGAGTTGGGTATGAGGAAATTAATTATATATACTAGATTGTTATTGTTTGATTGATATGATAAGGGTAAGCATAGTTATAGATAAGTCATGCCCAATTTTTGAAAAGAAAGTATATAGGTGTATATAAGGAATGAAGTTGATTTGATTGTTAAGATGTTGTGTCAGATTACGAGAATATGTGATTACTTGTTATGTGTAAAAGTATCGAGTTAATTTTTAATATAAAGTGTATTAAGGCGTAACCTATTATGTGTTACATGTGATATATATATATATAAGATAAGCGGATATCGTGATTTGGGTAAAAATTTAGACGTTCTGAGAAACGTCATAAATCGATCAAGTTTCTAATTAGGGTTTGTTTGGTAATTGTAGATTTGAAAAGCGAAGGCATTTAGGCTAGGAGCGGAAAAGAGGTCCTAGCTGGCAGTAGCTCGTATACCGTGAAACAGGAAAGCTACCTGAGGGAAGTAACGCTACCTTTTATTGTGAATTGATTATAGAGAGGTTATTAATGTTATGCACTGATAGAGTAAAGAATCTTCGTAATACTGTTATTGATTCCTTGTGATAAACCTGCCATTGATTCCTTGTGATAAACCTGTTATTGATTCCTTGTGATAAACCTCGTTAGTAATCCGTTATTTCAACTACTTATTACCCTGTTTCCATGTCATTGTTATCTTTATGATCCTTTAACCCCAAGAGACATAATGAACCTTTCGTAATTCATACCTTGTTAACCTAGACTCCTATAACAATATATATGTGCCTTGTGATATAACATTCTTTGGAACTATCCTGATAACAGCATTATTATACCTTGTTTATCAATAGATCATTTCCTTAATTGACGATCCTTTTTATTCAATCTGATTATCATCTTTGAATTCTCGAAATTTAACCTAAGAACGATTTTGGACTTGAATGAGTCCAAATGAATTGACATATTTGGTAATGTTCAAATGAACTTAGTAAAATCTTCTATACTTCCAACATAAAGGTTTTCCAAATGAATTCCTGATGGATTGGATAGAGACGTAAGAGGGTAGTGGGACTAGTCCAGTCACGTAAGAGGCTAGCGGGGCCAGTCCAATATAAAGGATGACCTAATGCCATAGGTACCTTGATGACCAGATTGAGGTCAGTACGGACTAATCACCCGTATTATATTTAAAATATGAATATTCCAATCAAGGGATATTTTATGAAAGAGAAAAATGTATACCTTTGCTAAAGCAGTTTGCTTTCTTTTAATTCGAAATGAAATGGATTAAATTGTATCTTCTTTAAAGTTATGAAATTGATCGAGAACCCTATCACTTTACTTTGTTATTGATACTCAAAGCTTGAATGATTGCTTCCTTTAAAATGAGAAACTCTCTGAGAACCCGGTTATTGATTTTGATGAATGTCGGCTTTCTTCCAACTTTGAATCTTGAAAGCTTGAAAACCTCTTCCAACACATTTACCTAGCCATTAATAGAATACTGCCACCTAGAGTTTTGAAAGTAGAATGCCTTTATTATGTTGATATTTAGAATTGTTAAATAGTTACTTCCTGAGCCTTTTTGCTCATTTATTTGCTTTGATCTTACAATGGCACTTAAGCAAGAGGATGGCCAGACTCAGGTAGATGCTTTGTGAGCAAGCGACAATAAGATGGTGGGAAATGTATTAGCTGAATTAGATACTTTTGGGTTATCTATCGATTCCAAGTCGAAATTGGATAATTTGGTTTCAATTATATTTTGGGTTGTAATAATTTTATTTTGGTTGATAGTTGTAATCTTGTCTCATACTTTATCCTATTAGATCATGTTATTTTCATGGTTTATTATATTTCTGTTGTTATTATATTAGTTTATTGGTGTTGTGGGTCCTCATTCCTAACCCCGAGTTTGAGGATGTCACAGAATAGACTAAATCATAAATACTATTATTTTTAGATAATATACATTTTACATATTTTTAGTACTATATTATTAGTTTTTAATTTTTAATTATATTTCTATACTCTCCGAACTCTCTATATCATATTAGTTTAATGGTATTTTAAATATTTATAATTTTTGGTTCAATTTTGAATATATATTTTGTTTGGAAAATTAATTCAGTCTATTCCGTTTTAAATCATGCTCGGCCCGTAATACAAATTCGGTTCGGTTAGGTTGGAGAAAAAATAACATTTCAATTTTTGGTCTATTCGGTTCGGTCATGTTTTGAACAGAACCAACTGAATGCTCAGCCCTAAGAACATGCACCCAACTCACTGCATAAATTTGAACTCAAGCTAAAATACACACCCTAGGAATCTTAACACACTATCAAATGTAAATTTGTAATATACATCACCAAAGCTATGATTATTTGAATAACCGATTTCTAATTTATATATACATGAACATATCCATGTAAATATGTTGTGGATATGTTGTGAACTTGATGATTTCTTTAACAAAACACCTTAGTCGATTTTACTTAGTGAAAAATGTAGCACTCGATGGATAAGGAATATAGTCCCGATGGATGAGTCAATATAGTCCCGACGGATGATGATTAATTATCCGTCGAGTGAGTAGCTTGTGTAATAATGAGTCTGTAGCACATTTCTGCATACACCTTGTTTAGATTCTGTAGTAGCACTCAAGTCATGTTGACTTTAATTAGATATGCAGAATAGGTTGATTAATTGTACATAGATGTTGTCTTGTAATTCTGCATAAATGAAATGAAGTCAAGTGCCAGATAGCTACCCGACGGATAAACAACAATGCCACTCGACGGATGATCAACAAGGCAACCCGACGGATGATCATGTACCCAGAGGATAATCAATTCAAACATCTGTTGACAGTGACAACACAGTCACATGTGTCGAGTGTATGCAAAAGGAATGTGGAAGCCTATTCAACTGGGTTTTAGAGAATAAAGAAGCATTGCCATTTCCATGCTATTATGAAGATATTCAAAGATGCTGGAATAGAGTAATGAAGCAGCATAGTATTAGACTTGATAGGTTTTGTTTTATTATCTTGTCTTATTACTTTGTAATCTTGGTGATATATATATAAACCAAGAAGTAGCAAATAGAACAACAAGAACAAGATTAAGAACATTATCTCGGAGAAACAATTGTAAGCTCCATCCTTAGCATTTCTCTGTAAACTTAGTTGTTCATATTTGTAAGCAGCTGTGAGCTAATCTTGCTACACAGAGTTCTCCTGATATAATATATATCTCTGGTGGATACATTCAAATCCACCAGAAAGTTTTTAAAGACTTGTGTTTTTAATTACTTGTGTTTTGATTTTACTAACTTCGTATTCCGCACTTTGTAAATCAAAAACTTATATATCATTAAGATAAAACATTTTATATTTTTTTTTAAAAAGGTTCAAAAATTCCATTCAACCCCCCTTCTGTAATTCTTGTTGCATTATTAGGGACTAACAATTGGTATCAGAGAAAGTTCTTGAAGAACAAAGAATTTAAAGATCACAACAAACAGCAAGATGAACAAGAAGGATGTAGGAGTCAAGATTCCTTTTCAGGACAAAGATAATTACCATCACTGGAAGGTAAAAATGCATCTTCACTTACATTATCAAGATGAGGCTTATGTAGATTGCATAGAGAGAGGCCCTCATGTACCAATGAGAGCTGCAACTGGAAATGAGCCATCAGTTCCCGAGCCAAGGCATGAATGGTCAGATCCTGATATTGAACAAGTCAGGAAGGATAAGAAGGCCATGAATATTCTGTTCAATGGAGTTGATGGTGACATGTTTGACAACATCATCAATTGAAAAACTGCCAAGGAAGTTTGGGATACAATACAGATTATCTGTGATGGCACTGAACAAGTCAGGGAAAATAAGATGCAGCTGCTAATTCAGCAATATGAGCACTTTCATAGTGAAGATAGTGAGTCTCTCACTAACATTTTTAGTAGATTTCAAAAACTACTAAATGCTCTGAAGTTGCATGGAAGGGTCTCTCAGACAAAAGACTCCAATCTTAAGTTCCTTAGATCTCTTCTAAAGAAATGGAAAGCTATGACAGTCTCATTGAGAAACTCTCAAGATTACAAGGAGTTTACTTTGGAGAGACTGTATGGCATCCTGAAAACTTATGAGCTTGAAATAGAGCAAGATAAGAGGATGGAGAGAGGAAAGAAGAAAGAAGGATCCATTGCACTAGTTGCTGAGTTAGAGAAAGAGAAGGAGATGAAGATGGAAGCTGTTGAATCAACTTCAAAGGTCTGTAAAAATAAGGGCAAGGGGCCGGTAGCAGAAAATGAAGATTCTTTGAGCCAAGATAATATGGAGGATATTGATGAACATCTTGCATTTCTTTCCAGAAGATTTTCCAAGCTCAAGTTCAAGAAGAACTTTGGAGCAGCTAAGCCAAATAGAAACATGATGGATAAATCAAAATTCAAATGTTTCGAATGTGGCTTGGCAGGGCACTTTGCCAGTGAGTGTAGAAAGTCAGATTCCAGCAAAAAGAAGTTTGATCCTGTGGATTATAAATAGAAATACTTTGAGTTGCTCAAAAAAAAGGAAAGGGCTTTCATTACACAAGAAAATGACTGGGCAGCAGATGGTCTGGATGAGGATAAGGATGTCAGCTATGTCAATCTAGCCCTAATGGCCAAGTCTGATGAAACAGAGACAAGTTCTTCAAGTAATCAGGTAATCACCACTAACCTTGCACATTTATCTAAAGCTGAGTGTAATGATGCAATAAATGACATGTCTAAAGAATTATATCATTTGCATGTTACACTTAAGTCTCTTACTAAGGAAAATGCTAAAATCAAAGAAAACAATTTGTTTTTAAGTGAGAGGAATAATGTGCTAGAGTCTCAGTTCATTGAATTTGAAAAATTGAGAATTGAGTGTAAAATTGCTAAGGATGAATTACTGAGTCCTTGAAGAAAGAAGAGATCTTGAAGAAGCAGCTTGAACGAGAACAAGAGGTGATTAAGGCATGGAAAACATCTAGAGATGTTCATGCTCAAATCACCAAAGTTCAAGGTATTCGTCGGATATAAATCCTCATCCGTCGAGTGATATAAATCCTCATCCGTCGCCTGTGAGCAAACCTGTGAGTAAAGCCAAACTTGCCAAGTTAAATGAGAAATATGGATCAGTTTTTAAGAATTTTGTTCCAAGAGAATCCAGTCAAGTGAAGAAGGAGAAAAAGGCTAACGTTGGTCATATAACTGTCAAGCAATTAAGTGACAAACTGGAAAAGATTGAGGTTAAAATAGAGGCTAAAAAGAAAAATAATAGAAATGGTAAAGTAGGAATTAACAAGCGTAACAACTACACACCTGATAAATATGCTCCTAATCCTTATTATGCTGCATTTAGTATGCCACAAATGCCATTTAGCATGCCTTACTGGAATAACATGTTTACTAGTAGCATGCCATTTCCTGTTAATCAAAATATGCATGATAATTATGCTGTAATGAATGGTTTCAAAGGTCCAACTCAAATGACTAAGGATGAATCTGATATCCCCAAGTCAAATGAGATCAAACCTAAGAAACATAAAAAGAAAGCTAACAAGGCAGGACCCAAGGAAACTTGGGTACCAAAATGAACTTGATTTGATTTTGATGTGTGCAGGGAAACAGAAAGAATCTATGGTACTTGGATAGTGGCTGTTCAAGACACATGACTGGTGATTCTACCCTGCTCACAGAGTTCAAGGAGAGAGCTGGCCCAAGTATTACTTTTGGAGATGGCAGCAAGGGTTATAGTATGGAATACGGCTTGATTTTAAAAGACAATGTCATCATTGAGGAGGTTTCCTTAGTGGATGGTCTCAAGCACAATTTGTTGAGTATCAGTCAGCTATATGATAAAGGCAATTCAGTAAACTTCAACTCTGAAGCCTGTGTTGTGACAAACAAAAGGAGCAACAAAGTAGTTCTCACTGGAGTGAGAAAAGGAAATGTGTACCTAGCTGACTTCAACTCATCAAATGCAGAATCTGTTACTTGTCTTCTCAGCAATGCAAGTCAGGATGAAAGTTGGTTATGGCACAAGAAGCTATCCCATTTAAACTTCAAGACCATGAATGAACTTGTAAAGAAAGAACTGGTTAGAGGTATTTCTCAAGTGGAGTTTTCTAAGGATGGATTGTGTGATGTCTGCCAAAAACGAAAGCAGATCAAAGCATCATTCATAAAGAAGCTTGATTGAACAATTGAAGAACCTTCGCAACTACTACACATGGATTTATTTGGACCAGTCAATGTGTTGTCCATCTCACGGAAAAGATTTTGCCTAGTAATTGTAGATGATTTTTCAAAGTTCTCTTGGACATATTTCCTAAAGTCTAAAGATGAGGCTAGCGAAATCATCATCAATCACATAAGGCAAGTCAATAATCATCCTGATTTCAAAGTTAGAAGAATCAGGAGTGACAATGGAACTGAGTTCAAGAATTCTGTCATGAGAGCATTTTGTGAAGAAAATGGGATTTTGCATGAGTTTTCAGCAACAAGAACTCCACAACAAAATGGAGTAGTAGAAAGGAAAAACAGATCTCTTATTAATGCTACAAGGACAATGCTTGAAGAGTCTAAGTTACCAACATATTTCTGGGCTGAACCTGTAAATACTGCATGGTACACTCAAAATATTTCTCTGGTTAATCAAGCAAAATGCATGACTTCCTATCAATTGTTCAAGAACAAGAAGCCAACTCTAAATTTTCTTCATGTCTTTGGCTGCAAATGTTATATCTTGAGAAATCAAACTGATCAGAATGGGAAGTTTGATGCTAAAGTAGATGGAGGAATTTTTGTTGGATATGCTGTTGGTAAAGCATATAGAGTCTACAATCTAAGAACCAACATTATTGTGGAATCAATACATGTTGTGTTTGATGATAAAAAGATTGAAGGACTGCAAGATGGAGATTATCATGAGAGCCTCAAATTTGACAATGTGGAGATGGTTAGTGATGATAGTGATGATAAAAGTGATCAAGAAACAGTATCAAAGGATAATGCAGAAAAATCCACTACCAATGAAGCACAAAATTCAACATCTGTCGAGTTGCATAATGCTTCATCCGTCGGGAGACAATCTGCTTTATCCGTCGGGAGACAACCAGCTTCATCCGTCGGTACTCAAAATTCATCATCCGTCGGGTCATCAAAAGAAGCTGGAGGTCTGAATAGATCACTTAACAAAAGTTCCATTTTCTCAGATCAAAGATCCATTAACTCAAGGGGAGTTCCTAATAATCTAAACTCAATCACCCATCAAGACAATAATGAGGCCTCTTCATCTAAAGCTAATCTACCTCAACAAAGGAAATAGACAAAGGATCATCCCTTTGAGCTCATCATTGGTGATGTATCTTCTAGAGTTCAAACAAGGAGAGCAACTCAAGAAGAATATCTATACAACAGCTTTCTTTCTAAGGAAGAACCAAAGAAGGTAGAAGAAGCTTTGTTGGATCCTGATTGGATTTTAGCTATACAGGATGAGCGAAACCAATTTGAGAGGAATAAGGTATGGAAGCTGGTGCCCAAGCCTAAAGGAAAGAATCCAATAGACACCAAATGGGTATTCAGAAACAAGATGGATGAAAATGGCATAGTAGTCAGGAACAAAGCTAGATTGGTTGCTAAGGACTATTGTCAACAAGAAGGAATAGATTTTGATGAAACATTTGCTCCTGTTGCAAGACATGAAGCCATCAGAATCTTCTTAGCCTATGCATCCCATGCCAATTTCAAAGTCTATCAAATGGATATCAAAAGTGCCTTTCTGAATAGAGATTTGGAGGAGGAAGTCTATGTCAATCAGCCTCCTGGTTTTGAAAATCCAAATTTTCCAGAATATGTTTACTATCTTTTGAAAGAACTTTATGGACTGAAGCAAGCACTTAGAGCCTGGTATGACACTTTGTCAAAGTTTCTTTTAGAGAATCACTTCACTAGAGGTACTGTAGACAAAACTCTTTTCTTTAGAAATGTTAATGGCTCTAGTATACTTGTTCAAATTTATGTAGATGACATTATTTTTGGCTCTACAGATGAAAAATTTTGCAAAAAGTTTGCCAAATTGATGAAAAGTAACTATGAAATTAGTATGATGGGAGAACTAACTTACTTTCTTGGTTTGCAAGTTAAGCAAGTTAGTGATGGAATATTCATTAGTCCAACTAAATACATTTATGATCTTTTAAAGAAGTTTGATCTAATGGGTTGCACATATGCAAAAACTCCCATGGCCACTGCAACTAAGCTTGAATTAAACACTATTGAAAATTCTGTGGATATTTCAAGTTATAGGGGCATGGTTGGCTCACTTCTGTACTTAACAGCTAGTAGGCCAGATATAATGTTTGCTACATGTTTGTGTGCTAGATTTCAGGCTGATCCTAGAGAATCTCACTTAGTAGTTATTAAGAGAATTTTTAGATATCTCAAGGGAACACCAAAACTTGGCATTTGGTACCCTAGAGATTCTGGTTTTGATCTAACTGGTTATTCAGATGCAGATTATGCAGGTTGTAGAATTGATAGAAAAAGTACAACAGGAACCTGTCAATTTCTAGGAAACAAGCTTGTGCCCTGGTTCAGTAAAAAGCAAAATTCAGTTTCTACTTCTACAGCTGAAGCTGAATATATTACTGCTAGTAGTTGTTGTGCACATATTTTGTGGATGAAAAACCAATTGTTAGACTATGGTTTGCAAGTTGAAAGGATTCCCATTTTCTGTGATAACACAAGTGCAATTGCCATCACTGAAAATCCAGTACAACATTCAAGGACAAAACACATTGACATCAAGTACCACTTCATAAGGGAACATGTAATGAATAGTACTGTGGAACTACATTTTATTCCAAGTGAAAAGCAGCTTGCAGATATATTTACCAAGACACTGGATGAATCCACCTTTTCAAGGTTGCTAAGTGAGTTAGGTATGCTAAATTACTCTTGAATCTTTATAGATTGTTTTCAAGTTGTAATGCAGCCAGAAATTTAATTGATTTTTCAGTCATTGATGAAATTTTGGCTAAGTCAAAATTTACATCTCGACGAATGATCACTATCCATCGAGTTTGATCATCCTTCGGTATACTATTTTTTAGTAAAATCAATTACTTTTCTGGAATATTTTATGACTCGACGGATAACTGATTTATCCTCATCCATCGAATTGTCTAATTCTTTGTCGTTGATTCTATGAACATTATCCATCGAGTATACTTACAGTTTGTAAGCATAACACGACGAATAATTGATGGAATTTTTACAGTTTATTTTTTTCTAACAGCTACTTTGGGCAATTCTTATTGGTTACTTTATTTTACTTTATTATTTTTGACAGTTATTTTTGAGATAGTATAAAAGCTTAATTCATTTTCATTACTTTTCTTTTATCATTCTCAAATCATCTGCTCTAATTTCTTTCTTTCTCAAAAGCACTTACTCTCTCTGCAAGTTTTTACTCCCTAACAATGGCACCTATCGTCAAGATAATGTCTCAAACTGGATTTATTAATGAGAAGAACAACTTCACTGCTCTTGTGAACAAGGGGATTCAACAGTCTGGTGACTACCACAAGATGATGGATTTTGTGAATAACTGTAAACTTAACTAAGCCATGCTGGAATCACCCACCATCTACTGTGAGGTTGTTGAAGAAATGTGGACAACTGCTACATACAACTCAGCTGATAAGACTATCACTTTCAATATTAAAGGTAAAGAATTATGTGTTAATAGTGACATTGTTAAAGCATGTTTCAAGATTCCTGATAATATTGTAACTTCACCACACACAGATACTGACATCATTAACATGCTTAACTCCATGAACTATGCACTCTCTAGTTCTAAATTAAGTGAAATTAGGAGGTTGGGTCTTAGAAAGGAATGGAGTTATTTGTGTGATGTAGTTACCAAGGTCTTTTCTGGTAAAATCAGTAATTTTGATTCTATCAATATCTCTATGCTTAACATGCTTTACATGCTTGTTACTGATAAATTTTTCAAATTTAGTGATCTTATCATAATTGAGTTGGGGTTTAAGTTAGGGGAGTTAAATAAGAGGGGTAAAAATGTTTATTATGCTAGATTTTTAATGATGATGGCTAACCACCTCTTTGAGGATATTGTACTTGAGAACCCAACCAACAAATTAGATTGTTGGGTTCAAGAGAGAAGGATTTTTGCAGATTTGAACAGGACAAACCATCACAAAGAGGTGCCACTCTTCTATTTTCCTGTTATGGAGGCACCTCAGGTAAGTGAGGTAAGTTCATTTGTCCCTACTCTTCCAGCCTCACAAATTTTTTTGCCTTATAGTGTAGCTCTGGAAACTGTGTCAATGACCCAACAGTTGCCTACCCAAACTACCAAACCATCAAAAATTTCTAAATCCAAGTCAAAGAAAGCCCCCTCTAGTATCTCTCAAAAGATGCCAGTTGCAAAATCCACCAAACCAAAAGAGGGGAGTGTGAAGGTGGGTAAGAAAGGTGAGGGACATGGTGAACATCAAAGAAACCCTAAGGATAAGGTTGGAGAGGTGAGTGTTTCCCAGCCTAGCCACACTGCAGTTTCCCAACAAACTGTAGTGCTTAATAAGGACATAAGCTCATTGGTATTTGCATCCTCCCAAAAGGATGTGACTATTGAACAAAGCTCTCAGCCAAGAGCACAGGCCAAAAGGGTAAGGGACACAAGCTCACCACAAACCTATACTAGAAAGAAGAAACCAAAAACCCTTGGGGATGCACAAGGTTCACACATTGTGCAAACTGGTGCTGAAGACACAGTCACTGCACCTTTTCAAAGTCAGTTTGACGTGGCTCCAATAAATGTGGAGTCACAGCTAAAATCTTTACTTATAGAAGCACCTCAAACACCAAATTCTCTCACAAACTCTCTGGATGTGGATATGATCGACACATCAATTCCTGATTCCCCTTCTTTAACTCTGTTGGGGAAGCCAAAATCTAGTGCAAGTGAGCATCATCTTTTGGATGATTTGTTGGCTCACTTGCCAATTCTTTCAGGAACTGTTGAGACATCTGTGCCAAAATTCTCATCAATCTGCACAGACTCAACAATAGTTTCCACTCCAAAAACATTCATTTCTACTCACTCGATGGATACTGCTCATCCATCGAGTAGTGATTGTATTCCGACGGATAAGCTTAACAGCAGTTATCCCTTATCTGTCGAGTATCTCTGCACAACTTCAAATTTCATCAATTATCTCAAGTGTAGAAGACTTAGTGGTAGTACAATCACTCTTAGGATTGAGGGAAGGGAGTGAACTGAGTGAGAGTCTAGGTTGCTCCCAGGAAAAAGGAGAGGAAAAGAGTGAAAAGATGCAATCCAGTTCTTCAGGATTGGCAAAAGAGAGTGTGAGGAGTCCCACCTTAGATGGTGAAGGTAAGGGTGTGAGGGTGGTGAGCCAAGGTGAGACCTTGATGCAAGAAAATAGAGAAAATGAGAGAAAAGCAGGTACTGAAGATATAAGGGTGGATGTTATTATAAGTGAGTTAATGAATGTCCAGGATGCAGACAGGGAGGGACTATCTCAGCAAACACAAGCTGTTATAGATTCCACCTCCTTAGATGCTGAGACATTTACTCACCCTATTCCAGCCTACCAACTTTTAGCTGGACAGGGAAATGACAATGCAGAAAGGAAGCTAAACTTGGTGCACACCACACAGTCCATGCAAAGAGCTAAGGATGCCATCACAGCTTTGCCTTCTACAGCTGGTGATGTTCATTGTGAGACTGGTGGTTCAGAAGAATTCTTTGGAGGTGAAGGTGGAGATAGTGAAGAAGAGCCATTGGATATAGGGGGAGAAGTAGGCTCTAGTTCAAGATCAGGCATGCCATCTTGGGCATTTTTCAAAGCAATATGATGAACACTACTTCAAGACAACCCTGATTCAACTCATAAATCAGACAAATTCTGCTCTTCAAACCACCACAAATGCCAGCACCAAAAAGCTCCTTCAAGCACATCTTACTTCTCTGCAACTATAACAAATCCAAGGTTTTCAACATGCTCAAGATGTCAACACTATAAAAGGTGATTTCAAGATGCTCAAGATGAAAAAGGCCATTTCTGACAAGATGGACTCTAAACTTCCAGAAGCTACAATGCTTGACATTAAGAGACAACTCAGGAAAAATTCTGATCTTGCCAAAGAGATAGATACCTTGGATACAAGAATGATAGCAATGGAAACATCTCTTACAGCAATTCATCTACACCAAGCTCAACAAACAGACTTGCTTCAGAAACTGGTGGCTGCACAAACCTCCTCCTCTACTCATCTTGATGATAACAAAAAGGGGAGAAAGAGAGTTCTAGGAGTGATGGGGAAGCAAAAAATGCTCAACATTCAAGTTAGCAAAGTAATTATGCCTACAATTACTATCTCAAAGCCAACAGCTAAGGACAGTATTGATCTGATAAAGGAAGCAACAACTACTTTGAAAGCAGCTGAAAAGGAGCAGTTGAATCCAATCAACTCGGAAAAAAATGATGAGGATATTCAAAAGAAGTTTGGGCTAGCAAAGAAGTCAGAAAAGTCAGCCATTCATCACTCTCAAGTCAGGAAAATCTCTGTGAATGAAATGAGCATGAACTATTTGGAAAGAGGACAGCCATCCTGCATCAAATCTCCAAAGGCTGAAGTACTTTTGATGCCAAGGGTGAACTATCCAAAATCATCACTAAAGAAACCTTTGGATACAGTGTATGAGACACCAAAGCCTGATGAGAAGAAACTGTTGTCAAGATCCATTGCCTTCTATAAGGATCCAGCTGATTCAGCTTTGAAAAGGAGAATTGCTAAAGTTTTCAGGAATGGTAAAGAAATTTGTGTGGTGGCTGGACATCCTCAATTTGCTGAAGCAAAGAGAGAAGAAAAGGCAAGATTGAAGCAAGAAAAGAAGCAAGCTGCTCTAGATGCTAAAAAGGTTAAACAAAAGAAAGAGCAAGCTGCTATCTTGGCCAAGCTACAATCTGTGAAACCAACACAACAAATTCCTGCTCAGCCATCTGAAATCACTGAATCTCAAGATCCAAAGAAGCAAGTTGAACCACAACAGAAGAAATCTCACAAATACAAGGAATTAGCCAAAAGAACCAAAAGGAAATTGAACTTTGTTGGTAAGGAATTGGAGGATCAGTTTCCCAAGGAATCCATTCTAACTACAACTCAAGCATCAAAACTCTCAGTGGTATTTGAAGACATTAAGGTGGTGGATCCTTATAGGAACATTCATGGTGAACCTATTGTGCTTAAGGATGAACCAATAGACTGGGAAAGTCTACCAATTCCTGACTTCGATTTGGCAATCCTTAACAAGCCAAAGAGAACAAAGTCAAGAGCAGTCAAGAAAGTGAAGTTGTCACCTCTCAAATCCAAATCTCTAACCAAAGCTCAATCCAAAGTCAACAAGGGAGATTACATGTACTTATGTGACATCAAGGATTCTCTGATCTAAACCTCTATCTAGATGAACTGGAAGAAGTTAGAGGGATTGATGCCTACAAGAATCTACCTGAAAGGTTAGTTTTCAAGTACAAGGGAGGAAAGGAGATTCAATGGCCACATCACAGGATGCTTCAAGAAAGCCAATCTGTGCTGATAAAGGTTTATTCATCATTCAAGAAGAACTTTGGATTCAATGTAACTACAATAAGACTTGTTCTAAAGAAGATTGAAGAACTGAGGAGTATTAGAGCTAAAGATGCACTCCTAAAGACTCTAACTATTCCTTACACAGGGAGTAGAGTGCATCTAAGGCCCTACTGGCTGATGGAGTTCATGGATGATAAAGGAGTTAGAAGATTTTTCAGATTAGAAGACCAATTGAGCATCTCTAGCAATGAGACTCTTTTGGAAATTCAAGAAAAGCTAAATCTCTCAGAATCTGATGAACTGGAATTCCACAGACAGCTCCAAAATCAGATAGAAGAAAACAATAGAAAGCTTGGAAAGAGATCCAGATCTTCAAGGAATTAGATTAATCTGCTCAGGCTAGAGGAGCACCTTGAATATGACTGTGAGCTAATCTTTGTGCATCTTGTTATTTGAAGCACTTTACAATTTTATCTACTTACTTTTAAAGTTATATTTTTAGGGTGTTTTGTTATCATCGAGTTTCTTTTAATTTATGGCTACAATTCCAGTAGATATAAATTGGGGGAGATTGTTGTGGATATGTTGTGAACTTGATGATTTCATTAACAAAACACCTTAGTAGATTTTACTTAGTGAAAAATGTAGCACTCGACGGATAAGGAATATAGTCCCGACGGATGATGATTAATTATCCATCGAGTGAGTAGCATATGTAATAATGAGTCTGTAGCACATTTCTGCATACACCTTGTTTAGATTCTGTAGTAGCACTCAAGTCATGTTGACTTTAATTAGATATGCATAATAGGTTGATTAATTGTACATAGATGATGTCTTGTAATTCTGCATAAATGAAATGACGTCAAGTTCCAGATAGCTACCTGACGGATAAACAACAATGCCACTCGACGGATGATCAACAAGGCAACCCGACAGATGATCATGTACTCGACGGATAATCAATTCAAACATATGTTGACAGTGACAACACAGTCACATGTGTCGAGTGTATGCATAAGGAATGTGGAAGCATATTCAACTGGGTTTTAGAGAACAAAGAAGCACTGTCATTTCCATGCTATTATGAAGATATTCAAAGATGCTAGAATAGAGTAATGAAGCAACATAGTATTAGAGTTGATAGGTTTTGTTGTATTACCTTGTCTTATTACTTTGTAATCTTGGTGATATATAAACCAAGAAGTAGCAAATAGAACAACAAGAACAAGACTAAGAACATTATCTCAGAGAAATAATTTTAAGCTGCATCCTTAACATTTCTCTGTAAACTTAGTTGTTCATCTTTGTAAGCAGCTGTGAGCTAATCTTGCTGCACAGAGTTCTCCTGATATAATATATATCTCTGGTGGATACATTCAAATCCACCAGAAAATTTTTAAAGACTTGTGTTTTTAATTACTTTTGTTTTGATTTTACTAACTTCTTATTCCGCACTTTGCAAATCAAACACTTATATATTATTAAGATAGAACATTTTATATTTTTTTTGAAAAAGGTTCAAGAATTTCATTCAACCCCCCTTCTGTAATTCTTGTTGCATTGTTAGGGACTAATAAAATACATTTGTATGAGAGACTATTTTATATGTGCACATGTTTTATGGTTCAATTTTTTAACATTTATTTTTTTATTTACCTTTAAAAATTTTGTTTCCTGTGTTTTTTATATTGGATCTAAAAGAAGCATATATGTTGATATAGTACTTGTTAGTTACTCTTATAAGTAGTTGTATGACTAAGTTTTTTTTACCAGTAAAAGTAACATGTGTTCATATGTAATAGTTAAATAAAATTGGATATTACAATACATCAGTTTAACTAGGTATAACTTTTTAATTGTTGGTTAAAATTTGGACACCAACCTATGTAATGCAAGAAGGATATAATTGTGTTTGTCAATTGTTATCCCTGATTTAATTTAATATGATGAATGGGGCGAAGTAGTAGATTATTGTGCTATGATACACACACATACATAAATATATATATATGTATATATGTATGTACATATGTAAGTATGTATGTATATTACATACATACACATTGACATACTACTACTAGATTATATTATATATTAGATATATCCAAGGTTTATGTACAATCATAAATTTTATTCTAGGGACTTCTACATGGCTTTGAGGAATGTGGTAGAATATATACGTTATTCTCTAATCTTTATAGACTATGAGTGGTTGGTCTCGATCTAGTAGTCTGTATTCTGCCATTAGTTAATTATTCTAATAAAAGTGGTGACAACAAGGATGATATTTATACAATTCTTAATGTTTCAAGGATTTCGAGTGAATAAAGTAGGGCATACGGGCATGTATACTAGAGGGTTCCTGTGAAACCACTTAATTCTGAGCTTATAAAAATATGAAGCAAATTTAATGTTGGAATTTGTTGCCTAGAATCCACTGAATGTTTGAGTATCCTAATAGCAGTTAACACATAAGAAGAACAACTAAGTATGGGAAAAAATATACAAAATCAGCCCAATACAAGGAAATGGCTCTTTGAACAGAACACGGTAAATAAAAAATAAAAAATAAGTCAGATAAATAATTTAATTATTGTCTCTATTCCTGATCTCAATTTCACACTCACTGTCCTCTCGACTCTCGAGTGAATTTTTCAAAAATCATTTGGTGCATTTCCTCTCTGATCTAGAACTCCATTACTCTAGTATTCATAACTCCATTCTCACGCACTCTTTGTAAGTAAATGTAACGCCACCAAATCTGGGGTGAGGAATTTGAGTCGTCTTGCAATCCTTCAATCATGTATAACTTGTTTTAACTCAATAATCCAATAATTCTATATCACAGACCCCCAATCTCACACACACACACACACACACACAAGTTATAGCCTGAAAAATGACGTAAAACATGTAATCTTCTTTTATTATAACTCAAATATACTGTGTAGGATCTTGATCAATTATTCATCACTTTACATGAAGTTACAATAATTACTACTAATATCTTATACCTATCTGAATATTCTGGCCCACCTAAGACAAGGTTGCAGGGGCTTCTCCCCATGATTGCAAGCGACTAAGTCCCACACCGGCATGTTGGTTATCTGTTGTGTTGTGACATTTAAAAGAAAGCAAGAGTGAGCAATAATGCCCAGTCATGATAATCAACAGTATGAAAAGATTGTTAAAGAAATCATACTAATCCGTATAACAATATATATTTTTTCAAAAGTAGTTTTCTTGGTGATACACACCTCTTTTCGAAATAATTTCTTTGATTGACTTATTTACTCTGCGAATACCTTAATAATAAACCCAGCACCTAGGTTTGGATTACGGTATTTCATCTCAATTCCAATTGGAAGAATAGGACATTCACCAGAGCCCCCGAGATACGATGATCAGTCGTATAACGGTAAATATTTATTGTTCTCTACTAGTAGAAGGATGACTTCCTTACTCTGGGTTGTCATCCTAGCCGAATTTGGGCTTTATATGCTTCCCCTTTCTCCCGTATATATTTTGCATACTTCGCATGTCCATCAGTATACATGGTACCTTCTCATGCAGAATTAAATTAGTAATCTACCTAGTACACGAAGTACTGGAGTCTACCCCTCCCTTGTCCTTTAAGAATCCTATCATATATCTGGAACTTATATTGTTCCCCAAGCATATTGCTTGTTGATAGGTACACACCGATATATATACATACTTCCGAGAATTTTTGGAGGAAGTTTTATGATAATGTGAGTTGACCGTTGTCAACAAATAAATATTTAATGGGGAGTTTTTTGACACTATAGTAAAAAATATTAGAAATATGTCGATATAATATTTTTCGACAATCTAAAGTACTAGAATAATTTTTTGATACTCAAAAAATATTTGAAATAGGTTTTATAATTTTAAATTATATTAAATTATATAATAAATAATAAATATTAAATAATAATTATTGAATAATTAAACCTGAAATAATTCTATTTTAAAAGAATATTTGAAATAATATTCCTCGACTGATTATGCTTAAGTATTTAAATTAAATCTTAAGTAAATGTTAAATATTTGAAATTATTTATAAAGTACTAGTCGAAGAATACTTCTCCTTTTTAAATGAATATCTTAAATAATATTCATCTTTTGAATAATTAAATATAAGTTGGGAGAATACGATCTTTGGAAATTGTTTTAAATAAATTCGAGGTATTTAATACTTCGCAAGAGGACATTGAGTCTCTTGGAATAAAATAAGTACGAACATTACTTGTCCAAAACATCTCCGGAATACTTCTAGGTTTTTAAATAATACATATCGACTGACTCTCAGTTTACAATATATACGTCATGCCACTCGCTAGTGTTAACATTTCTCAAATATAAACACCTCCGGAATACTTACAGGTTTTTATAAACTTACACCGACCAACTCTCGGTCTAAATATTTCATTTAAAATATAGTAATTTACTATATTAGTATTATTAACAATTACTCGCAACAATATATCTTATTCGGTAAAATAGTTAAGCAGTATCATGCATATATTGAAGTTATTCAAAAACAAACACAACACAACAGTTTTGAAAGTTTAGGGTTTGTAAACTTGTATGGAGTCCAAGATACATTTTCGACTTCCACTCGTTCCGAGTTTTCTAATCAACAAATATCATAATCTTAATCATTACTCCTAATCCCATCAACGACTTATTTTCTAATCCCACCTCGAGGAGCCTCTTGAGTGTTTTCAATATTTATCATAAAAGTTTCATTTTGAAAATATGGATTTAAATAGGTGAAAAATATTTTAAAAGTTCGGTCAATTACGGAGTTTTACTATTCATAACGCTTTCACTAAAATATTGATTTCTCTCCAACCGTTAACTCAATCGATGCACTGTTTAACATGCACAATCTAGACAAAATTTAGAACAAATGACTCAAAAATAGTTTTCTGGGCAGAAGGGAAAATTTCCCGAAGTATTAGTTTATAGGCCGTAGGTGTTTTAGGTTATCACTTCTTGTGCGATCTCGGCTTCAACATTTTTATAAAATCAAAAAATTAACATCTTCAGCTAAAATTATAAAGAGGGCTTCCTCACTGTATAGGTAAGTTACTGAAAAAGTTTCATAATTTTAAAACATGTTTAAGGGCCTTAATTATTCCCTCAAAGTCAGCACTAGGTAGCAGTTTGGTTTTCTTGACTACGTTCACTAAAACGAACTTTTCTCTTAATCCGTAAATTGTCTCGACACGATATTTATATGGTTACAAACTAGAAAATAAGATTACATCCATGTCCATTAGTATTTAAAAATATTAAAACTATAGTTCATATTTATTCTTAAAATAGTCCAAAATATAAATATACATTATAACGGCTATACACGTAACGATTTCCGATCTAACTACGTTAAATCTATTTACCAACAATCCAATGCTCAAATCCTCAATATTTATTACAATTTCAGTTTATAAACTCTAGGTGAAATTTACTAACATCAACTCATAACGATCAACCATCAAAACCTAACTTTTTACAATCCAAACTCATTTAATCAACATAAACTCAAACATAACTCAATCTTATAACTCAAGTGAATCAAGGGTGGATGATGTTTATACATTTCTTGAAGCTTGTTACTACTTAATAAAGTCCCAAGATCCTTGATGAGATGTTGGTCTAGATTTAGGAGCCTTAAACTTGTAATGACTGAGAAATTATGACTGTTTAATATCATAATAAATATGTATTATGTGTTTTATAATATCATTAAGTGTGATTAGTTATAAAATACTAGTTGTTATGTGTTGTATGTGTTCCGTAAAGTTCGGGGTATTTTTCGGGTATTTTATTGAGGGTTAAATGCGTTTATATCAAAAGTTATACGGTCCATACTTTGTTTTAATAGCTAATATTTCATATAAAATAATTGGTCTTATTTTTCCTAATATGGAGGAAACCATATTGATTTTCCGAACATCCAGTTAATTTAGAAAATATCTCGTTTCATGAAAAATGATTTTTATGGGCCTCTACGGGTGCTCAAAACCCCACAAAAACCATATTTTTGTATTTATAGAATCACGGGACTTTCAAATATTTCATTTATTTGCATTTTTTAATTTTTCATAATTTTTTGGAAATTTTGGCATATATTTTATATTTATTTGAAATTAAAAATTTAGAAAAATTTCCCCATCAATTATTAATTAATGGCCAACTAATTTTATTAAGAGATATAATTAGGGCCTCAATTTTAATTAGGGGTATTATTTTGTAATTATAAATAGGTTAATTTTTATTAATTAGTTATATAAAAATCATTAAAAATCAGAAAAATTCACAAATCATATCATGTAAGTACTCAAATCGATGCTCTTGATATGTTCTACGTGTTGATATCATCAATTTCATGTTTTGATTCATAGATTTTCAATTTTGATATCTAGGGTTCTTGTTAGGGATATGTTGTGTACTTGATGATAAGTTACACAAAACACTTAGTAGATTTAATTTAATGATGTTGTAGCTTTCAACGGATGATCACTTTAACATCCGTTGAAAGGGTAGCTTATGTATTAATAAGTTTAGTAGCACATTTCTGCATATTGTAATACCTTAGAGAACAAGATGTTGTAGAATATTTTAAGTCATGTTGACTACTAGATTGATATGCAAGATAGGTTGGCCAATTGTAAATATTAGATGCCTTTATTCTTGTATAAGTGAAATAGAGTTAACTGATGTGAAAAGACTCTCAACGGATGTTCAACAAAGTTTCAACGGATGATCAACTAAGCTTCAATGGATGTTCAACAAGGCTCTCAACGGATGATCCAACAAAGTTTCAACGGATGATCTAACTAAGTTTCAACGGATGAACAAATTCAAAAGAGCAGTTGATAGGGACTTGACAGTCACATGTGTTAATTGTATGCAAATGGAATGTAGCGGCCTATTTACAGGTTTTAAAGAACAAAGAAGCATTTCCATTTCCATGCTAAAACGAAGATATTCAAAGATGCTGGATAGAGAAATGAATAGGCATGAAATTAGACTAAAAACAGTTTATCTTATTTGTTTGTCTTTTTATCATGTAACTTGGTGATATATAAACCAAGGGTAGCAAGTAGAACAATATCCAAGTTAGAAAGCAATTACCAGAGAAATAGAAAAAGGTATATCTGTAAAGAATTTCTCTATTCTTTGTAAGTTCAACTTGTAAGCAACTGTGTGCAAACTTTGCATCACATAGTTCTCAAATTAATATATATCTCTGGTGGATAAATTCAATCCACCCGAAAGTTTTTAAATACTTGTATTTGATTACTTTATGTTTGATTTCTTCAATATTTTCATTCCGTATTTTAGCTAAATCAAACACGATTATATATTCATAGTAGAACAGTTCTTAAAATTTTAAAAGTAGCCAGAATTACATTCAACCCCCTTCTGTAATTTTTTGTTAGATTGTTTGCGAATAACAATTGGTATCCGAGCAAGATCTGAAAGTACTAAGAGTTTAAAGATCACAACAACTAACAAGATGAACATAAAAGATGTTGGAGTGAAGATTCCATTTCTGGACAAAGACAATTATATCCACTGAAAGGTGAAAATACACCTGCATCTTCTTTCTCAAGATGAAGGATATGTGGACTGCATTGAGAAAGGTCCACATGTTCCCATAATAGCTGCTATAGGAAATGAGCCATCCATCCCAAAGCCTAGAGCAGAATGCTCTGATCCAGATATTGAGCAAGTTCATAAGGATAAGAAGGCCATGAATATCTTGTTTAATGGTGTTGATGGTGACATGTTTGAGAACATCATAAACTGCAAAACTACTAAGGATGTCTTGGATAGAATTCAAGTTATATGTGATGGAACTTAGCAGGTAAGGGAAAACAAAATGCAACTTTTGATTCAGCAATATGAGCATTTTCATAATGAAGAAAGTGAGTCACTAACTGACATATTTAGTAGATTTTAAAAACTACTAAATTCTCTAAATTTGCATGGAAGAGTCTATCAGACAAAAAACTCAAACCTCAAATTCCCTAGATCTCTGCCAAAGGAATGGAAGCATATGACAGTCTCTTTGAGAAATCTCAAGACTATAAAGAATTTACCTTGGACAGACTTTATGGGATTCTAAACACCTATGAGCTTGAAATAGAGCAAGATGAGAAGCTGGAGAAAGGAAGGAAGAAGGGAGGATCTATTGCATTGGTTGCTCAGCAAGAGAGAGATAGATAGAGAGAGAGAGAGAGAGAGAGAGAAAGACATAAAGGTTGAAGTTGTGGAATCTGCACCAAACCCTAGAGTTTGTGAAGGCAAAGGAAAAGGGCTAGTAGCTGAACATGAAGACCATCTTAGTCAAGATGATATGGATGACATAGATGAGCAGTTAGCTTTTCTATCCAGAAATTTTTCCAAGATCAAATTCAAGAAGAATTTTGGAGCATCCAAACCAAACAGAAACATGGTTGACAAGTCAAAATTTAAATGTTTCAAGTGTGGCTTGTGTGGTCATTTCTAACTCAAGAAAAGCCTGATTCTGATAGAAAGAAGTTTGAGCCCGTGGATTACAAAAATAAGTACTTTGAGTTGCTCAAACAAAAGGAAATGGCCTTTCTAACTCAAGAAAATGACTAGGCTACTGACGGATGGAATGAAGATGAGGATACAAGCTATGTCAATCTAGCCTTGATGGCCAAATCAGATGAAACAGAAGTTTGTTCTTCAAGTAATCATGTAATCACCACTAATCTAGCATATTTATCTAAAGTTGAGTGTAATGATGCTATAAATGACATGTCTACTGAATTATATCTTCTGCATGTAACACTCAAATCTCTCACTAAAGAAAATACTAAAATTAAAGAGAACAATATGTTTTTAAGTGAAAGAAACAATGTCTTAGAAACTCAATTTGTTGAGTTTGAGAAACTGAAGATAGAGTGCAAGACTGCTAAAGATGAACTAACTGAATCCTTAAAGAAAAAGGAGATTTTAAGAAAGCAATTTGAACGAAAACAGGAAGTAATCAAGGCATGGAAATCATCTAGAGATGTTCATGCTCAAATTACTAAAGTTCAAGGTATAGAATCCTTTTGTGATGAAGCCTAGAACAAGAGCAAAGAGAAACTGAATTCCAACTTGGAATAAGGACTTTCACGGATGTGGATTCGACGGATGATGAATGTTATCCGTTGAATGATCAAAAGAATTATTCGTCAAAAGACAAGGAACCACATCCATTGAGTGAAATAAAGCCAGTTAGCAAATCCCAGCTAGCTAAGTTAAATAAGAAATATGGATCAGTTTCCAAGAACTTTGTTCCAGGAGAAACAAGTCAAGTGAAAAAGAACAAGAGAGTTAATGTAGGACATCTGTCAATCAAGCAATTGAATGACAGTCTGGAGAAAATTGAGGTTAAAGCATAATCTAAAAGGAAAAACAATAGAAATGGGAAAGTAGGAATTAACAAACATAACAACTACACACCTGATAAATATGCACCTAGAAAAACCTGTGTGAAGTGTGGTAGTTGTTAATCATTTGTCAGTTAATTACAAATTTGCTATGCCTGCACCCATGTCTTCACCTCCTTCTTTTCCTAATATGTCTACCATGCCTGTGAATATTATGCCTGCATCTAATTTGAATACACAATTTGCTAATATGCTATTTGTACAAAATCCTTACTATGCTACATTTAGTATGCCTCAAATGCCATTTAGCATGCCTTACTGGAATAACATGTTTGCACAAAATATGCCCTTCCATGTAAATCAGCCTCTGCATGATAATTCTATAATGATGAATGGTTTCAAAGGTTCTACTCAAATGACTAAGGATGAATCTCAAATACCTAAGTCAAATGAGGACAAGCCTAAGAAACCTAAGAAAAAGGCTAACAAAACATGACCCAAGGAAACTTGGGTACCAAAATCAACTTGATTTGATTTTGTTGTGTGCAGGGAAACAGAAAGAATCTTTGGTATTTGGAGTGGGTGCTCAAGGCACATGACTGGAGATTTTACCCTGCTCACTGAGTTCAAGGAGAGAGCTGGCCCAAATATCACTTTTGGAGATGACATTAAGGGTTATACTGAGGGATATGGCTTGATTTCTAAAGATAATGTCATCATTGAGGAAGTTGCCCTAGTGGATGGAATCAAGCATAATCTGTTGAGTATCAGCCAACTTTGTGACAAGGGCAACTCAGTAACATTCAATTCTGAAGCCTGTATTGTGACCAACAAGAAAAGCAACAAAGTGGTTCTCACTGGAATGAGAAAATGAAATGTGTATCAAGCTGACTTCAACTCATCAAATGCAGAATCTGTTACTTGTCTTTTCAGTAAGGCAAGTCAAAATGAAAGTTGGTCATGGCACAAAAAGCTATCCGATCTTAACTTCAAGACTAATAATGAACTAGTCAGGAAAGATTTGGTAAGAGGCATTCTTCAATTGGAATTCTCAAAGGATAGATTGTGTGATGCCTGTCAGAAAGGTAAACAGATTAAGGCATCATTCAGAAAGAAGCTTGACTCAACAATTGAAGAACCTTTGCAATTACTACACATGGACTTATTTGGACCAGTCAATGTATTATTCATCTCAAAGAAAAGATATTGCCTAGTAATTGTGGATGATTTCTCAAAGTTCTCTTGGACATATTTTCTAAAATCCAAAGATGAAGCTAGTGAAATCATCATCAATCACATAAGGCAAGTTAACAATCATCCTGATTTCAAAGTTAGAAGAATCAGGAATGACAATGGAACTGAGTTCAAGAATTCTGTGATGAGATTATTTTGTGAAGAGAATGAGATCATGCATGAGTTTTCAGCAGCAAGAACCCTACAAAAAAATGGAGTGGTGGAATGGAAGAACAGATCTCTTATTGAAGCTGAAAGAACAATGCTAGAAATATCAAAGTTATCTACAAACTTTTGGGCAGAAGCTACAAACACTGCATGCTACACTCAGAATTTTCTTTGGTTAATCAAGAAAAATGCATGACACCCTACCAATTGTTCAAGAATAGGAAGCCAACATTAAAATTTCTTCATGTCTTTGGCTGTAAATGCTATATTTTAAGGAATCAAACTGATCAACATGGAAAGTTTGATGCCAAAGTAGATGGAGGCATTTTTATTGGCCATGCAGTTGAAAAAGTGGTTAAGTGATTTTTGTTGCTTTCAACGGATGATCATTTTCAACATCTGTTGAAAGAGTAGCTTATGTAACAATATGACTAGTAGCATATTTCTGTATACTTGGATAGCTTAGTGAACTAGATGTTGTAGATTGTCCAAGTTATGTTAACTGCTAGATTGATATGCAAGATAGGATGGTTAATTGTAAATATTAGATGCCTTGTAATCTTGTGTAAATGAAGTTGATAGTGACTTGACAGTCACATGCATTGGATGGATGCAAATGGAATGCGGCGGCTTGTTTGAAGGTTTTAGAGAACAAATGATCATTTCCCTTTCCATTTTAAACAGATGATATTCAAAAATGCTGGAAAGAGAAGTGTAGCAGCATGAAGTTAGACTAGATATAGTTTGTCTTATTATCTTGTCTTTTTATCATGTAACTTGGTGATATATAAACCAAGAGTATCAAGTTGAATTGATTTGATTTTATCCAAGTTAGCAAGAAAAACTAGAGAAATAGATAAGGCAAAATCTATTAAGAATTTTTCTATTCTTGCATTCTCAACATGTAAGTAGCTGGGAACAATTTTGTTACACGGAGTTCTCAACATAATATATATATATATCTCTAGTGGAAAAGTTTAATCCATCAGAAAGTTTTTAAATGCTTGTATTTATGTACGTTGTGATTTGATTTCAATATTACTTTCGTTCCGCACCTAGCTAAATCAAACACAGATATATATATTCTTGAAGAAAAGTTCTTGAAATTAAAAAGAAGCCAGAATTACATTCAACCCCCCCCCTTCTGTAATTCTTGTTTAGATTGTTTAGGAATAACAATTGGTATCATAGCAAGCTCTTCAAGAACAAAGAGCTTAAAGATCACAACAACTAACAAGATGAACAGAAAATATGTTGGAGTAAAGATTCCATTTCTGGACAAAGACAAATATCACCATAGGAAGGTGAAAATGCACCTGCATCTCCTATCTCAGGATGAAGTATATGTGGACTGCATTGAGAAAGGTCCACATGTCCATATGGGAGCTTCTATAGGAAATGAAGCATCAGTTCCAAAGCCACAAACAGAATGGTCTGTTCCAGATAAAGAACAAGTTCAAAAGGATAAAAAGTCCATGAACATTCTATTTAATGGTGTTGACAGTGACATGTTTTACAACATCATAAATTGCAAAACTGCTAAGGATGTCTGGGATACAATTCAAGTTATATGTTATGGAACTGAGCAAGTAAGGGAGAACAAAATATAACTCTTGATTCAGCAATATGAGCATTTCCATAGTGAAGAAGGTGAGTCACTCACTGACATTTTCAGTAGATTCCAAAAACTACTGAATTCTCTAAAACTGCATTGAAGGGTCTATTAAACAAAAGACTCAAACCTCAAATTCCTTAGATCTCTACCAAAGAAATGAAAGCCTATGAAAGTCTGTAATATCCGGGATATATTGTGTAATTATTTTTATCAATAAATAATTATTATATGAATTTTGATGAATTATCTGATAATTGATATTATTATTTGGGTGTTTATATATGATAAAATTAGGATATTTTAATTTTTAATTATCTAGAATCAAATATAGATAACTTTGGTATTTTTGTGGCAATTTTTTGGATTATTATATGGTTTTATAAGGAGTTATATAATTAATAATGATTATTTTTAAGTAATTATAAAATTACTTTTTAAAATTGGAAATCGTCCAACCTCAACCGTTTTTTGTGTTTTTACAACCCGAAACTCTTCGGAAAACTCCTTCCTAACCTAATCTGATGATTCTGAACACTTTTCGTATTTTGACTTTTTCAATCCAGGGTACGGTTTGACCCGTATGAGTCCCAGCGCAAAATTTTCGATACAATAACCATTTTTATAGATCGATAAGGCCCGTATTCTCGAAATACGGGATATTATTACCTTATTTTTGTGTAAAGTATTTTATAAGAATCTCGTTTTGATAATAATCTAAATCTGGTATGAAATAATATCGTCTTTATAGTTACTTAGCGGCTAAGTAATCTATCTTCGGATTCGATATTTAAGTATAATTATGGAATTATTAAATAAATGTACTTGATGGTTCTATCAGCTATGTGTTGCCTTATTATTAACTATGTGTAATTCGTTAGGTACGAAGATTATTGGTATAATTAATTATTAAATTGTATGATTTTGTTTTTCTTTAAAAGTGATCTAATTGAAGATTTATTCTCATAAATGTTAAAATTGTTTCTAAAATTATTTTTATGCTTTTATAATTTCAATATTTATTTTTAGGAATTTATAAAATTCAGAAATCAATATTTTATCAATTATTCACCCCCTGAATGATTTTCTGATTGTATTAAAGTATAAATTCAATATTAAATTCCAGAATGATTTAAAATTACGAAACTCTTATTTTATGAATTTTGGAATATTTCGAGAGCTTTAAAATTATTTCGGAAATTTTCTGGCTTTTATTCACCCGCGCGTGTGTTCGTTAAATTGTGAAATACAGGTCAGATATACGCTCCGAAAATGATTTGAAAATTTTGGAAACTTTATTTTATTATTATTTTTATTATTATTATTATTATTTTGGAAAATTTAAAAATTTATTTAAAAATTATTTTGGTTATTATTATTCGTAAATTATATCGATAAGTCGTGAAACGCAGAATGAATTGATCGGTACATAAGGGGTAAACATAGAATAAAATAAATAACAGATATATATCCCCAAATTACTTTCGTTTCTCTCTCTCTCTCTCTCCTGGGTCTTTCTCTCTCGCTCGTCTCTGTCAAATCATTCCTCTCTCGATCGTCTCTCTCTCACTCTTTAATGTCTCTTATCTTCTCCTCTCTTTATCTATTCTCCCTCTCCTCTTTTTCCCCTATCCTCCCGACTTCTCTCCTGTTTCCACTGCGTTTTTCCGGACGCTGCCCCAGTTTATCAGTCGCCGCCTTTCCTGCTTTTCCGGCGGGTTGTGGTGGCGAGTGTTGGCGTGATTTCAGTCTGGTATTATATGTGCGTGCGTGTATGTGTGCAGTTGTGTGTGTTTTTGGGCGTGTGTTATGTGAGTACCGTGTGTGTGCGTTGTGTGGTGTTGGTTCCAGTCAAGCAAATTTTCCGGTAGTTTCACCAGGTATTTGCGATTGATGCTTCTACGGTTGTATTGCTGCCTGTTGTGCCTTACTATGTTGCCTTGTTGCGTGCTTGATTAATTCGAATAATTCAAATTGATCTTGTGATTGTCCTGAGTTCGATTGCGAAAAAAATGAATGAATTATTTGATTATTATTATGATATTTATTCGAATCAATTTGAGAAATTCAAATGAATTTTTAATGATTATTCAAATAATTATTACTATGGATATTCGAGATTTAATCGGTACAATACGCGTTGGAAACCCGAAATTAATCAGGTACCCGCGAATTTTACCGCCGTTGGCGATGAGCCTCGGCGAGCCGGTGGTGGACGGTGATGATTTTTATCTGAGTCTTATATTTATAAATTAAATAAATTTGTTCGTGAAGTTAATTTCGAAACGAAAATGGATAATAATAATTAATAATTAAATTCGTATCGGTGGTTGGGATTCGGGATTTGGATTCTGAATTGGATTGTTGTTGCGGTTATTGTTGTGATTTGACGTCGAATTATTTCGACGGGTAGGCCGATAAACAAAGGAGACCCTGCCCGATTTTCGGGAAATTAATTCCGAAAATACGGAAACGTAACCTATAATTATCGGAGACATCGAACGAAGATATATACTTATATTATACGAACCTAGTTACGTGCTGTGACAAAATATTTTAGAATTACCCTACTATTTTCAAAACAACGAATATATGTACTTTTCGAAAATAAGTTCCGAGCCGAATTTCGAAGATGTGAACCTTAAATATTATGTGTATTTCAATAATACATATAAATACGAGTCGAGTTATGAAATCTTATGGGTAGAACTAATAATGATCCTATGTTAAGCTTAAACGATTATCTGAACTAGGGTATTTCAACCCTGTAGGTCCTAGTCGGAAGACCCGAGGATTGACGTCGGACAAAGAATAGCATAGTGGTCAATCGTCAGACTCAACAAGATTCCAATCGAAGGACATGAAGGATAGAATTGTATCCAGAATAGGTTAGTGGTTTGACCATAAAGCCGAACGTTCAAGTCGAACCAATGTCAACCAGTAATAATGGTTAAAGCTTATAAAGGCAAATATTCCTAACTTTTCTCGTAATATACTGCAATTACTTCATTCATATTCTAAGTTCTGATTAGTTAACTATTTTATATTTCACTGCAATTACTCTTAATTATGCAAGTCCCTTTCATTATTGTTCCTATATTATCGATAGATCTCTTGAGCAAATACCTATTCCTCCGGGTTATTTGCGAACCCTGAATTGGAATGTTTTGAAATCAAAATGATTTGACATCTAAATACTCTACGGGCTGGATGGTTACTATAAGGGCCAGTGATGAGACCGACGCTATGGGCCGGGGATGGACCAGACCCTTGGGCCATAGTGCCTGGGTACCCGAATGGATCTATATAAATAGGTATAGATCTACAATATATCCTGACTGATCAGCAGGGTATGAGTGTGAACGTTACGCTAGTGTCTAGTCTAATTCATTGTTGATCGCCATTAAAGGCATTCTCTTTCGAAAAGTTTTATGATTACAAAGCCGGACAAAACCCTGATCAGGAGATGAATTTGGGAATTGCTTGTCACTTCTGATTTATAATTAAAGGCCGATAACAGCCAATTGTTATTCGCTCAACTACCTCAAATAAATAAAAATGTTTATAAATTATTTAAAAGATTTTGTCCGGAACTTGAAAGCTGCTTTTTCAAGTGGTACCTGGAAATCAGTAATATACTTTCTGGGCATTTTTGGCTCACTCTTGCTTTGTATAATCATATTTCTTTTAGAAACAAATGAGGATAAAAGTGAAAGCTTTTAATAGACAGAAGAAGTTAGAAAGATCTTCGTTTCAACTGGACGAAGATGTTAGAAAAATGAGACAAGTAAATTAGTACAAAGGTCCTTAAACTTGTATTTTAGTTATTGTGAATTGTAGAAGGTTAGATTCTTGTTTCATACCATAACCTGTAAACGATCCGGAATAAAGGGGTCATTTGTATATTATTTTATATCATGTAAAGATTGTTTAGTGACATCAAATTTTGACCCTGGATTTGGGCTGTTACAAGTTGGCATCAGAGCAACAGGTTATTGGTCCCTGAAATAAGAATAGGTTAGAGGAAGATAGGAGTGATAGGTTATATAAGATAGGAAAGACTTAGGCATACTCATTCTTAGTTTGAATTGAGTGCGAATTAGGGTTAGCGGATCCGATATGGAATTAGTAAGATAGTATATTTTTGAGGAAAGTGGAAGGTGAATATAGCAACGCTATAAATATATTGAGTTCTCAGACCCTATAGTAACGAGGAGTCGACAGCTCGACGAAGACTGGGTATGTTACCCTACTTTTAATGTGGTTTTAAAGAAAATGCGATTAATTCTTGTGAGAACTTTGTATTAAGAAAAGTTAGGTGAGTTTTAGTATTATTTAACATAGAAATAGGTAGTAGGACAAGCTCCACGCTGGAGGCAACGAGGTGATTGAAGGTAACGAAGATCCAGAGTTGCAAGTTTCAAAGGCACTACCTTTGTGAGAAGGTTCTTATCACTTATCGGGCGCTGCGTAAGGAATGATATCTACCTTATTAGGTATAGGTAAGACTGGCAAGAAGGTGCGACCTTATCTATAGACAGAATGTCGAATTCCATTAGTAGTGGTAAGCATAACAACAAGGACGATGATGAGAATATCAAGGATAGTACCATACGTTAGCATCGGAGTTAGAGTTATGAATAAAATGGTTTACAATGGTAAATGAAGTTTCATCGACTATTAAATGTGAACAGAATCCAAGGAGAAGTAGAAGATATACCAAAGTGGAGAGACCCTTATATGGGCGTTCCTTTAATTAGATATCTCATTAGCGGATTATAAGAATAGAGAGTAACTTATATAGTAATGACGACCAAATGTCTGATTTTCAAAATTTTAAAACCAGTTTTTGAAAATGATTTTTCTTAATAAATTTTTAGAAGATTTTTGCATAAAATGAGTTTCATAATATGGTTGTCGAATTACTACTTAAGTTCTTGTTATTAAAAGTAGAGAATGACCTAAAAGGATAATGGATCTGGACTCAATATTGTAAGTTCAAAGGACCAAATGGAACCACTATTATAGGAAAGATTAAAGTTTTTCTGTAAAAGACGAATGTGATTTTGTTTAATAATATTAACAATTGAATCAACATGTTAAAACATTATTTACCCAATTCATGAGATTATTAAAATTTAACAAGATTCGTGATTCAAAAAGACAGAGGATAATTGAAGGAGATGAAAGACTCTTCCAGATGATTGGAGAAGAATCGTATTTCTATCGACTAAGTTGAGGCGTTGCGTGGCCGATGGTTATTCTACGCGGCATAAATGAAATCAGACGTAGTGACTATAAATTTTGTAAGGACGTGATTATGATCGAATTATTAAAGTATTTAATGTGGAGACATTTGCAGATGACATTCCGAAGTTAAGATATGACCTAAATTGTGGAGCTCTTATTCGAATGAATCATGAAGGTATACATAAGTGAAGCGTGGACGGTGACCAACAGTGTCATTCTTTTCTCTAATACGATAGCATATGTTCTTCTTAATTCTTGAATACGTACGAGCTTCTTTTATTAATAAATTATATGAGGCGAGAATGAAATAAAATTTATCGTATTCCTTCTGAATTATTCCTCATCCCAAAATATTGCTTTCTGATTGAGACAAATAGTGTTGTGATGTGACGCTTCGTCGGAATGATGAAGAGTCTGGTGGGATGCCACCTAATCATGTGTTGTATGCCATATAGTATAAAAGACTGGCCATCTTCTGTACGAATATGGTTGTCTCATTCATATCCAAATCCTCACTCATTATGTTTCCTTCAATTTATTGACTTACAGATTCTCCCAATTGTTTTGTTGCATTGTTATTCCTTACCCAGTTTTTCAATCAAAATCATATACAAAAATTCTCCTCTTGTGTAAAGTCTATTCATTGAAGATTTTAAAAGAAGTGGTATAATTCCGTGTAGCAGGTGGAATTACAGGTTGAATATAGATATGATTGTAAGCGGATAAATGGTGGATATCTGCAGGAAAGGAAGAATGGATACACCGATAACGTGGTCGTTACAAAAACATCAAATCAAATGGTTATTCTTTTTATGAAGATTTCATCAGTACGGTAGATAGCATTAACACGGTGTAATTTAGGTCAGGAAATTTTGACATGAAATAAATAGTTAACAAACCGTAATATGTAAATTAATTATAAAATAAGAAAGTAAAAGCTGTGTACACCAGACAAGAAATTAATACGTCAAGCATCCCTTCGTTGTGGGAAGATACTTGCCATGAAGATTCAAGATCGAAGAAATCTTAGTTGTGAAAAAATTTCGAACGTGTTCTTCAAAGAATTGTTAGGTTCTTTAACTTGAATAAATAAGATTAAGTGATGTTCTTGAGGTGGATTTATGATTAGGCCTAAGTAATATGAACCATTAATTAGAAAGCTTTTATTTAAAGGTAATTTAAAAGAATCGCGAAATAAAGTTTTTGAGAAACAACAAGTTAATTTTAAGTTCAATAGTGACATTTAGTAATATTCTGAAAGAACTGAGAAAAGATATGGTTATATTAATCATGGTTGATTTAAGACCTTAGTCCAATTTAAATGATATATGCTATGTCAGTTAGTAGTACATATGGTGGTCATCATGATATATTTTGAAATATGGTGAAATGATGAGTTGGTTGATGGAAATGTATGGATATGATTGTGGATGCCTTGGTTGATTGTGGGTGTCGGTTTGAGTCCGACTAGTAGTCAATATTATAGGGGAAGTGCTACCCAAATTTTCAGAAAATACCCTACTTTTAAGGATAGAAAATCTACTTTTATATGTTTTAAGATTTCCATTTGTACTCAAATGATTGCGATCCCGGTTCTTGAGAAAGATTGTTATGACCAAACCAACTTTATATAACTGGTCTTTGATTTCATATAGCTAGTCATCACCTGGTTTAATTAATCAATTAAAAAGAGTTGATTGACTAACTTTACCAACTAATGGTCAGTTAAATGGAAATCGATTCCAAATAAATTAAGTCAAATTTTGACACGATTTTCAGTTTCGAAATCAAAACAATTAAGAATTTGGAGGAAGTAAAGATCTTAGTAGAAATTGGAAATTTAGTAGAATTAGCATGATGTTACTGCAAGCATGTGCGAGGTTTATCTATATGATGATGCCTTTGCAATAAACAAGAAGAGCGTTTGCAAGAACTGAAGGTTCAAGACAAAACAAAGAGATTTTATCATCTGTAATAGCTTTCTAGGAAGGACTTGAATATATACCCATATCGAATGTTGATTTAATGGAAGTTACTATGAAATACTGGAAAACTCGCGAATACAAGTATTTGATGTAAGACAGAGGCTGACAAAGTCCGCAGGTGAACTCAGGAAAAAAAGAAGAAGAAAGAAAGAAGAAGAAATAAAGAAAAGAAGTGTTGATTATGTAGAGAAGAAAGTAAACAGATGGCACAGACCTCAAGAATCTGAAGCGTATCATTTAGTGGGGAAAGGCTAAATATGCGATAAGGAATAGTGAAAGATAACTAGAAATAAAAGTGTACGATCAGTGATGAATTAAGGCTAAGAAAATAGTTGTCAATGGGTTTTGATGATCCTGTTGGTAAGAAATTTAATGTTTACAAATAAAAAACCTTTATTTCAGTATTTACTCCAGAGATGGTATATCTAATAATGAACATATTAGTATTCTCGGGAAAAGAGATCCCCTATGTTTAAAAGAGGTAGTAAATGATGAGAACTGGAGAACTAATTAAGAAAATAAGTGGAATCAAAAGGATGATAAAGAAATTTTATGAAATAGTCCATAATGTAAGTAAGTGGTGAACGTCAGTTGTGCCAGAACTGATGAAAGAATGAAGTGAAACGACGATAACGAAGACAGGAATTTCATTCTGAAAATGCAATTACATAGGAAAGGTTACATGAAGCTATTGTTGGGCATGACATAAGGAGAGAAAGGGAAGAACCAAAACCTGCATCAAAGGGGAGAACATGATATTGTAGTAATTTCAAAATGAGTATAGTTTGTTAAGAAGTGATATAGTAGAATCACTTGAAAACCAGAGACGAAGAAAATGTTATTTAAATTACTAAGGATAAGTTGACCAAACCTAATTATCCTTTTATTGTTAGATACTTTATCGAGGAATAACTTCGTTATTGCTTCAAGGAGATAATAGTATGCTATCAAATTCAAGTATAAAACTGTAATTAATTGATATTAATATTTGATTAATATGTCGGCAGAAAGGTGGGAAACTCTATGAACAGTGCTAAACCGAAATAAGTTATACCATTCATGAATAGATAGGCACAAATAAGGCAGAAGTAAGAGATAGGGGTGGTTAAATCTTGACAACTTGAGAAAATCCAGGTTACTCCGAGAATATGATACAAGACATAAAAATAGAAGATGCTTTTCTGGTAATGTGGTGGAACGTCAGAGAAAAGCATTCCAATAAAATTTTATATTGAGATTCCCTAGAATTAAATAAATGATAAAATAGGCTATAGTATAGGGGAAAGGTATCCAAATAAATATATTTTCTTTCAGATAGTAAATGATTCTCGCAAGATGAATATATTAGATAGTAATTCGAAATGAAATTATTAAATGGTGAATTAAATGCAATTGTCGAGGTTTTCTCTTTAACTTTAAATCTTAGAATAGATTTAAGATATTTGGAAACCGAAGATGTCATGAGCTCAGTATATAATGCGCAGATGAACGAGAAGTACACGATACGGATTAAAGGTTCTCGAATACAAGTGAAAACGATCATAGGCCAGGCTAATCGAACAAAAAGAGACATGAAAAGTAAAGTAGAACAACAAGTGAAAATGGAGACATTCATGCTTACGAATTATTAGAATTAGAAAGAAAATAAGATCAGTGTAAATTAAGTTAGTCTTTTGAGACAGTAAGATAGGTAGAAAAGTTGTGAATTAGTTGGCCTTATTGTCACAGGTATAACGAGTTCATATGACGTGTAAATGGGTGTAACCAGGAAGAGTAATTTAGTTCCATATGTAGGAAATGGAGACTTGAGTCAGGTTGTATATGCAACTGATAGATTTTGATGTCGGCAAGAGACTGTTAAGTAGTGACTATAGTGATGAGTTAAGCTTATGGAAAAGTTGTTCGGATAAGAAATCAATCTGAGAAATTATAGGTGAGATACTTGAAACAGTATCATTATCTGTACTTATGATTCCGAGGACATAATCTTTTTAAGGGGGAAGGATGTAATATCCGAGATATAACATGTAATTATTTTTATCAATAAATAATTATTATGTGAATTTTGATGAATTGTCTGATGATTGATATTATTATTTGGGTGTTTATATATGATAAAATTAGGATATTTTAATTTTTAATTATCTAGAATCAAATATAAATAATTTTGGTATTTTTGTGGCAAGTTTTTTGGATTATTATATGGTTTTATAAGGATTTATATAATTAATAATTATTATTTTAAGTAATTATAAAATTACTTTTTAGAATTGGAAATCTTCCAACCTCAACCGTTTTTATGTTTTTACAACCCGAAAATCTTCGGAAAACTCCTTCCTAACATAATCTGATGATTCTGAACACTTTCTATGCTTCGACTTTTTCAATCCGGGGTACGGTTTAACCTGTATGAGTCCCTACGCAAAATTTTCGATACAATAACCATTTTTATAGATTGATAACGCCCGTATTCTCGAAAGGCGGGATATTATTACCTTATTTTTGTGTAAAGTATTTTATAAAAAGCTCGGTTTTGATAATCATCTAAATCTATTATTAAATTGTAGCGTCTTTATAGTTACTTAGCGACTAAGTAATCTATTTTCGGATTTGATATTTAAGTATAATTATGGAATTATTAAATAAAAGAAGTACTTGATGGTTCTTTTAGCTATGTGTTACCTTATTATTAATTATGTGTAATTCGTTAGGTACGGAGATTATTGGTATAATTAATTATTAAATTGTATGCTTTTGTTTTTACTTTTAAAAGTGATCTAATTGAAGATTTATTCTCATAAATGTTAAAATTGTTTCTAAAATTATTTTTATGCTTTTATAATTTCAATATTTATGTTTAGGAATTTATAAAATTCAGAAATCAATATTTTATCAATTATTAAACCTTAAATGATTTTCTGATTGTATTAAAGTATAAATTTAATATTAAATTCCAGAATGATTTAAAAATTACGAAACTCTTGTTTTATCAATTTTGGAATATTTCGAGAGAATTAAAATTATTTTGAAAATTTTCTGGCTTTATTCACCCGCGCGTGTATTCATTAAATTGTGAAATATAGGTCTGATACGCGCTCCGAAAATGATTTGAAAATTTTGGAAACTTTTTTTTATTATTATTATTATTTTTATTATTATTAATTTGGAAATTTTAAAAATTTATTTAAAAATTATTTTGGTTATTATTATTCGTAAATTATATCGGTAAGTCGATCGTGAAACGCGAAATGAATTGATCGGTACAGAAAGGGGTAAACATAGAATAAAATAAATAACAGATATCTGTCCCCAAATTACTTTCGTTTCTCTCTCCTGGATCTCTCTCTCTCGCTCGTCTCTGTCAAATCTCTCCTCTCTCGATCGTCTATCTCTCACTCTTTAATCTCTCTCATCTTCTCTTCTCTTTATCTCTGCTCCCTCTCCTTTTTTCCCCTATCCTCCCGACTTCTCTCCTGTTTCCGCCGCGTTTTTCCGGCCGCTGCCCCTGTTAATCTGTCACCGCCCTTCCTGCTTTTCCGGCGTGTTGTGGTGGCGCGTTTAAGCGTGATTTCAGTCGAGTATTATGTGTGCGTGCGTGTATGTGTGCAATTGTGTGTGTTTGTGTGCGTGTGTTGTGTGAGTACCGTGTGTGTGCATTATGTGGTGTTGGTTCCAGCCGAGCAAATTTTTCGGTAGTTTCACCGGGTATTTACGATTGATGCTTCTACGGTTGTATTGCTTCCTGTTGTCCCTTACTGTGTTATCTTGCTGCATGTTTGATTAATTCGAATAATTCAAATTGATCTTGTGATTGTCCTGAGTTTTATTGCGAAAAAAGGATGAATTATTTGATTATTATTATGATATTTATTCGAATCAATTTGAGAAATTTGAATGAATTTTTAATGATTATTTGAATAATTATTACTATGGATATTCAAGATTTAATCGGTACAATACGCGTTGGAAACCCGAAATTATTCAGGTACCCGCGAATTTTACCGCCGTCGGCGATGAGCCTCGGCAAGCCGGCGGTGGACGGTGATGATTTTTATCTGAGTCCTATAGTTAAAAATTAAATAAATTAGTTCGTGAAGTTAATTTTGAAACGAAAATGGATAATAATAATTAATAATTGAATTCGTATTGGTGGTTGGGATTGGGGATTTGGATTGTGAAATGGATTGTTGTTGCGGTTATTGTTGTGATTTGACATCAAATTGTTTTAAAGAGTAGGCCGATAAACAAAGGAGACGTTGCCCGATTTTCGGGAAATTAATTCCGAAAATACGAAAACGTAACCTATAATTATCGGAGACGTCGGACGAAGATATATACTTATATTATACGAACCTAGTTACATGCTGTGACAAAATATTTTGTAATTACCCTACTATTTTAAAAACAACGAATATATGTACTTTCCGAAAACAACACCGAGCCGAATTTCGAGGATGTGACCCTTAAATGTTATGTGTATTTCAATAATACATATAAATACGAGCCGGGATATGAAATGGTATGGGTAGACGTAATAATGATACTATGTTAAGCTTAAACGATTATCTGAACTATTGTATTTCAACCTTGTAGGTCCTAGTCGGAAGACCCGAGGATTGATGTCGGACTAAGAATAGCATAGTGGTCAATCTTCAGACTCAACAAGATTCCAATCGAAGGACATGAAAGATATAATTTTATCCAGAATAGGTTAGTGGTTTGACCATAAAGCCGAACGTTTAAGTCGAACCAAAGTCAACCAGTAATAATGGTTAAAGCTTATAAAGGCAAGTATTTCTAACTTTTCTCGTAATATACTGCAATTACTTCATTCCTATTCTAAGTTCTGAATAGTTAACATGTATTTGGAAATAAAAACATGATAAAACTCTTTGCATGCTAAGTGATCATATTAGTTATGGTTAATGCTAAGCTTGCATGTTGATTCTATGATGAAATTTATATAGAAACCATATTATTTTTGGCTTGTAAGTTCGAAAGCATGCACGTATAGGTTCAACTCATGATTTCCGAAAGTTCTTAATTATTTGGATTGATTTTTGTTAATAAACTCTAATTTCAGTTGAGTTAAGATATTAATTATGATTTGTGCTCCTTGTTATGTGATTTTGATTCGTATATATGGACGATTTAAGTTGTTATTTTCGAAATTGTGATGACTTGTAATTAGTGTATTATTTTGACTCTTGTTTTGCTATATTGCACTTTACTAGGGATGATCTCCACTAAGCCAATATTGTGTGTGGGAGTGTTAGTTCAGTAGGTTTCCATGGTTGAGGTTTAGTTTGGGTTTTGGTTGATGTTTGGTGTGGTTTGTCAAGTGGGAAACATGGTGAAAAGGGGTACATTAAATTCTGCAGATTTTCAGTTTGGTAACATGAGGTTTAGGGTGAGATTTGACCTTGTCATTGTAATACACTTTGAGGCCCAAGTCACCAGAAGCTAGTACTAGGGGTATACTTTAGATTTTAGATATTAGTTAGAGGTTTGTAGGTTGTTTGGTTAGGTGCACGAGTGAAAATACTAAATCTGTCCAGCAGGGACAGTTTTACTGCAACCTAGAAATGAGGAGTTTTGACCATGTCATGGGTAGGCCCTTACTAGGCCTTGGTTTTCCCTAGTTATAGGGAGTGCAGAGGTGTTTTTTCAGCCATAGTTCATAGGAATTGAGTTAGAATAATGTGTCACAAGTTAGTGCAAGACAGGACACTTTTCTGTCTAGAAAACAGGGGAACCATGGACTTTAAATTTAGGCCTAGGGAGGCCAAGCTAGGCCTTTGAGTCACACCAAGTTTGGGAGTTACCTTATGATCAGAAGAGTCTAGTGTAGAAGTTTGTGTTAGTGTTTGTGCCCTAGAGACAACACTATGATGTTTTAGTTTAAGACATTAGGATTATTAATGTTTATGTTCTATCGATTATTCTCTTTATAATTTATTAATTCTTAATTTACTGCGATATAAAGATTAGATTAATAAATGTCCTTGGAATATGATATGCAATTCTGTATCTCTAAGTAAGTGATTTAGAAATGATATTATGATAACAGTATCAATATTCCTAAAGGTCCCTAGTCGAGTATTATTATTAAGGGACAATAATAATGCATTAAGACTGGTGTGTTTGTTGACTGATGATCACATCTCATTGATCATAGGTATAGTGATACTAAAGTCAAAAACACAGGCAGATGTATATGTACATAGTACTGGATAGACCCAATGTGAGATTCTACATGTCTGTTGTGTCATAAGTAATTCTCACAGTGATAATGATGTAATGGTCCTTAGACCTGAAGTCATTATATTTCTATACGAGAATTAATGTACATTGATTCCATTAAAAGTTATCCTTGACCAGATAATGATAAAAGTGAACATTGGGTATATTATGAATCGTATGAGAAATATGAATGATTTAGATGGGATTTAACCCTCCTATTTTAGGAGTGATATTATTGGCCTCTTGTGTGAGCAAGACTATGAAATGCGTGGCCACGCTCAAATGTTGATTTGATATGATAGTCTACTCATTGATCAAGGAAACTTGGATTAAACTATGATGAGGATGGCACATTGCATGCCTCTAGTTTAATCTATAATATTTGGTTAAAGGGATTATATTACATTGTACATTATTCATGAAAGGTTTAATCGATCACTGATTTAATTATTATTACTTGGGTAACAATAATGTATTACTATATGCCGCTCATTGTTTACGATTTTAAATAAGAGTTAGAATTCATTTTTCTACTCTCTATATAATATCTCTTGTGTGGCTGATTTTTATCATGAAAAAGACTTTTACTAAAATCCTAGCCACCAAGGGAGAAGATGGAGAGAGCGAGAAGAAACGAGTTTGTGCTAGTACACATCCAATCCTTGAGTTCAAGCATTCGTGTGGATACCGATAGAGCGTAGATTGCGAGAGCGGAGTGCGTGGTGATTGAACAAGCTTTGGATCTCCATTAGTCAACCAATTTGTAAAGCTTCTTAAGGTAAACAATCTGATCTACGAATTAAATATATATTTTTCGCATGGATCCTGCGGTGGGTTTCAAAATTTCTGGTTTTTTACGTTTTTAATTATTGTTTCCGTTGCGTCTATGTGCTCGAAACCCTTCAATGGCATCAGAGCTACTTGCGAAAAGTGTTTAATTCGTTTATGTGTTTATTATTTTTATGATAATAACATGTATACAATATTCCATGATTGTTATGTATGCGATTTTGTATATTTTACATGTTATGTTTATATATGCGTATGTATATATATGTTTTGAATATATGATATTCATGAGAGTTGTATAATCATATGATGATTATATAATCAGTATATATATTGATATATATATGTTTTGTGTTTGTTCTTATATATAAATAGTATTTGATATGATTCTGAATCGGATGCAGCGTATTTGCTGAAATCTGGGTCTGTTGTCCGATTTTGGTGAACGAATATGCTATTTCATATGGAATCGAGCGTCTAAACAAAACATTTAGCTAAAGCTATCATCCACTGATCTGTAAGGCATTTGACGTCATTTAGACCCTGTAATCTGCGATTTAATGTTATCAGATTTAATTTCGAATTTTCTGATTTTTGCTATATCTGGTTTTTATGATTAGATCATGATGGGTATGATATGTTAAGATCATATTATGTGTTTTAACATGTTCTTATGTGTTAATTGAGCATGGTGGATGGTTATGGCTTATGACCTTAGGTTAATGGTTTTGTTTTTTTTAAATACGGCTTGCATGTCGTTTGATCTTCTAATTATTAAATCTCGAATGTAACTTGAGTTCTTCTTATAAGTTCATTAGATTAGTTTTCATATTTCATTCTTGTAATGTACATGAAGACATGAAGATTTGAAGCTCAAGGGTAATCTCACATGGAGTTCATCCTAGGAAGCAATACAAGAAAAAAGACATGTAATAGTTAGCTTGTATTTATTTTCCACCTTAGATTGACCTAGATCTTTGTCATTAGCTCGGTAAAGATCACATAGGATGAAGCCATAACCAACCATGTTTATTTATTGCACTTTACATACATATGAGCATATGATGAATGTATGTGTAGAGTAGTTTATAAAGATGCATGCTTAATTAGATTAAGGATGTATGTATTAGATACGACACCCATGTCATGCTTTCTAAACAAGATAAAATCTGTAACGACTCAAGATTTTAAAATGAACAAACGATTATGAGATTCTCGTGTTTATGAAACATGGAATAAAATACAAATTTTCTTTATTTCTGACATGGGGCAATTTTGTCAAAAGCGAGTTCATTGAACTTGTAAGGTTGTGAGTTTTAAGTGAGACCGTTGTGACTCCCTCACTACCTGGAAATCAAACCATTGACGTATATTGATTTGAAGTATTTTATTCAAGGAAAAATTGGGAATCTCTTTATGATGGGATCATGATCGTTTTAAAATTAACAAAACCCTAAAGTTAATATTAAGTTGATCAGATGCCTTCCAATGAGTCCAATGCGCTAACCCCTAGATCGACCAGGAGTGGGTTCGCCAAAGCGAAGTACTCCTATCTATCGTGGGAGATGTTTTGAAGTATATTGATACTTTTTGACTATTGGGTTTGACTTAACCAAGTTACCACAATAGGATTGTGAACTTATAGGCATAGAGTTTGGCGAGATTTATTAGATAAATATGAACAAATGTTATTCCACCAAGCTATCCAAGAGTTATATTGTTGATATAATTGACAAATGTTGTCTACCTAAATAATCATGTTTTACATAGTGAAATATGGATCTTGGCTCACTAGAAAGGATATAGAAGATGTTCTTTCCGTATTAATAGTTAGGGCTATTGATTTGATAAAAATAGTGGGAGATATATAGTGTATATATATATCTGAATAATCACTTGAACATAATTTAATGATCATCTGTAGACTAAGTCATTTTATGCACTTTAATATTATAAATATCAAATGAAAAATAACACAAATAACTTCTCTATGTAATAGTCCTTGAGAAGGACAAGCTGACATTAAATAATTTCCACAATTGACATGAGAACTTGAGGATTGTCCTCGGGTTCAAGGATGTCACTCAAATCTCTCCCTTATTTCTTCTAGCTGAGAATGAAACTTGTGCTGAACAAAATGCTTATGAGAAGCAAATTTATTATGCATTTGATGTTTCATGTCTTATGCTTGTAATTATGAGTGCTGAGCTTTAGAAGCAACAAGAGAATAATAATTCTTATGATATGATTGAGCACCTTCAAAGGATGTTTGAAGGATAGGCTCGTCAGAAAGATTAGACAGTAATAAGGCACCATACTTTTGCATAAATGGGAGAATGATATCTGGTTGGACCATATGTTCTAAAGATGATAGGTATATGTACCTTGATATTTTGGGTTTCAAGAATAGTCTAGAGACTCAGATTGATTTGATCAAACAATCTTTGAACAACTTCCATTCTTAGTTTGTTAAGAACAGAAGGAATGAGATAGACAGAACACTCACTGAGTTGTTAAGCATGTTTAGAACTGCTGAAAATAAAACGGTAAGGCATGAATTACGTCCATATTGATGATGTGCATATGGAATTCAAATGGGAAAGGAAAGTGGACAGGCAAGGTGAAGATTTGATCTCATTCAGTGCCAAACCAAAGTCCAATCCAAAAGGGCTTTTGAAGCCTGATAGTTTACTAAAGGAGATGATTGTCATTCTTGGGGAAATAACCGGATGATTGGAAGTTAAATTGTCAAGCTTGTTTTGAAGATCTAAAGAAGAAGACTAGCAATGGTGAAGCTTCAGGTATCGGGTTAGAATTGGAGCAAAAGTTGTTGCTCTAGTTGAAGGAACTCGATACCTAATTTTGCCCATATAGGCGAGATTGAGAACTTGATATATTGTTATTATGTGTCTGCCTTTAGGGGATACATTAAATCAATTTCTTGTAAGGACAAGAAAGGTTTTCATTTTAATTAAATAAACAATAGTTATTTATTCAATTTTAATGATAAGGCTTATAATGTTGCACAATTAGTTAACAATTTATATGTTCTAAGATGACTGAAATCAAACATTACCTCTACCATTGTCGTTAAGCCATATTAATGAGAAACGCATTTCTGAGTTATATCTAAATGGATACTTGGATAAGTTTGATTTTGAATCATGCAGAAGATGCGAACTTTGTCTCATTCGTAAAATGACTAAAGCTTCTTTTACCTGATCAGGTGAAAGGACCACCAAACGACTAGGACTTATACATAATGATGTATATGGTCGAATGCGTATGATGGCAAGGGGTGGCTTATACTACTTTATAACATTTACTGATGATTTCAGTAGATATGGATATGTGGTTCTTATGAAGAACAAATCCGATTCTTTTGAAATGTTCAAAGAATATAAGGCCGAAGTAGAAAAGCAAACAAGGGAAAAGTATAAAATTTTTATGATCAGATCGTGGAGGAGAATACTTAAGACTCAAATTCAAGAGTTTCTTGAAGGAGTGTGATATTGTATCGCAACTTACTTCCTCTGAAATACCTCAATGGAATAGAGATTCTGAGAGGAGAAATCGTAGCTTGTTGGATATGGTACGATTGATGATGAGTCAAGCGGATCTTCCAATCAGTTTCTAAGGTTATGCTCTAGAAACGGCTACATATACACTTAACCAAGTTCTGACCAAAGCGGTTCAAAATACCCCGTATGAGATATGGACTGATAAATGTCATATCATGTCATTTATGAAAATTTGGGGATGTGAAGTGTTTGTAAAATGTTTAGCCTCTAACAAGCTTGGACCAAAATTAGATAGATGCTATTTTGTGGGATACCCAAGTGAGACTATGGTATAGCTTTTATAATCCTTCCGAGAACAAAGTGTTTGTTGCTCGAGCCGCTGTATTTCTTGAGGAGAACTACTTTCTAAGAAAATCAGTGGGAGGATAATACATCTCGATGAAGATCGAGAACCACATGATAACATTGAACCAGAGTTGGAATAAGATCAGGATGTGAATCTTTGGTTCCTGAAAGGTTAGGGCTTTGATTGTATATGTTCTTAGCTTTGATTTGCACTTTAGAACGTTAAGTTTTGTTTACAGAATCAAAATAGGATTTTAGCCGGAGTTTAGGTCGGTGTTTGATCGATTTTGGCCGGAGAAGTTGTTACAGGGATGATTTTGTTGAACAAATGCTTGGACTGAGTTGTTAATGTGATTTGCAATGAAAAGCACCCAAAAACCGTACCAAACAGTGCTGATTTGGGCCTGTAATTGATTCACCGGAATCCGGTGAAGTCGCCGGATTCTGGAAAAATCCGATCATGTTCTTCATGACCCGGATTGTGACCCGGTTGACCCGTTTGGTTAACCCGGGTTTGATCTGTTTCTGTCAGGATTTGATTTCTGACAGATGTTTCTGGGAATTAATTTTATTTTAATTTTATTTTAATTATAAAATCAGATTTATTTATTTTATAAATTAATTAATTAATTATTTAATTAATTGATTTATATTATAAATAATTCTGAATTAATTTCTAAAAATCAGATTGAATTATTTCCTTAATTATTTATTATTTAATTATTAGTTATTTATTATTTATTAATTATTTAAAAATGAATAATTATTTTAATAATTAATCAATTAATTTTCAATAAATCATAATAAATTCATTTGAATTCCAAAAATTACAGAAAAATCATTTTTAATTCTGATTTTTCTTAAATAATTATTTAAAAATTATTTTAGGATTTTAAAAATTAGTAATAATTAATTATATTGAATAATAAATTGAATTATCAGTATTTAATTAGTAATAATTAGACCGTTAGTCCGATTCGAGTGAAACGAAAGCCCTTTGACTCAGAAAAATGAATTATTTCCAGTAAAAATAATATTAAAGTCTAATTTATTCTAGAAATTAGTTGAGCTTGTTACTTGTTTGATTGTTAGTCGAAATGCGTGTCGAGACGAGTCCGAAAAATTCCGGAAAAATGGGAAACGAGTCAGATAACGATCAGTTGAGCGATCAGCAAGTCGATGTTGATTCTAAAAATTACTATAACTATAAAAATGACTATGTGCTTATGTGCTTATGTGTATTATGTGGTTAATTGAGTCTTACTTGTTAAGAAATAATACATGAGTCAGTCATAAGCGCATGGGTAGATGTTAGGAACGTTGTGAAGTCGATTCAAGATGCAATTGAAGTATGAATTGACTAAATCAGTCTATTTCTCTAACAGAAGCTAAGCCAGCACGACAGGTTGAGTCGGTAATAGACGAATGTGACACATTTGTAGTAAGTCACGCAGAAGGCAAGTTTTTCCCCTATTCTACTTTCAAAATAGTGACATTACTTCAGATGCTTATCACGTTTGCACTCTTTTGATTCTTGTGCATAATCACTGATATACACTTACTACTCCTTTATTCATATTTCATTTCGATTCTTAATTTCTCAGATTCCTTGATTTCTTGATTCATAATTCATTGGTTACACATTAATATTGATATGTTCTGGTGATTAGAATATATCAAAGCATACTGATTGTTCCGGTTGCTAAGCTATGGACTGGATAATGATATTTTGGGGATTGAGTGTGTCTTAATCCTGAGGACCGGGATATGACTGGTGCCTTGATATGGGCTGTAGTGCCTGGGTACCCGACTGGATCTATATATGGAGATATAGATCTGCATTACTTTAACACTGTTTATATTTTGTGGACTTGTTGAGCAATTTTTGGCTCACCCTTTTTGTTGTTATTCACCTTATTGTTTTCAGTTAAGAAGGAATATGAAACCCATCAGGACTCGAGTGGTAAAGAAGCGGGTCAAGCCTCGGGATCCTCTCATACCCAAGGTGTTGATCCCAATCGAGGAAGAAAGCTTTGAGTTGCCCGAGCAGGTGGAGTGTAGATAGTTAGTGTGTGTGTTTGAATAAAAGATGAACTTAGTTTTGAAATTGAATAGACAATATGTTGTAATAAAAAGAGTTTGTGAGATTTTAAATTTTGGGTTGTAATAAAGTAGTTAGAGGTTCTTGTTTTTATACTTCAACCTAAAAAGATCCTGGTTAATGTTAAAGGGGTTTAGTTTCATTTCTTTATTAATTATTAATCAGATTGTATAGGTTTGGTGATTAGCTAGTAACCCCCAGACTTATACCCCAGGTCTAGAGAGCGTTACAGGTTTGGCATCAGAGCTGTAGGTTTGGTCCCTGAAAACAAGAACATTAGGGTTAAGATAAGATAGGGAGAACACATAGGATAAGAATGGTCAAATAGGAAGAGTGGTGTTAGGATTTAGGTCAGATTAGAATAAGAAAGTATAAATCTTAGGATTGTTCAGTGACCTTTCTTCTTTCTTTGGTATATTATTAGATGGCGTCTTCAGGATATTCAGCGTCTTCAGGATATTCAGCTTCTTCGGAGAGGACAGTCAACGGGCCAGCAACATTAGTTATACCTCCAGTATCTGAGTACATATTTCCTCCTCTACCACCTCCACCACCATTGCCACAGGAGCCAGTGCCACCAGTACAGGGGATAGCCCAGGACCTTATAGAGATGTTCGATCCATTTGAGTTCTTTGAGCCGATGGTTCCTTTACCAGTTGAGCATCAGTTTATACCGGGGATTGAGCCAGAGTTACTACCACCCCCAGTGTTACCTCCTATACTAATGCATGCCCAAGAGCCGAACATAGTTCAGATGATTCTATTCGAGGGGATGGGAGAGCATAATATGGATTTATAGTTGGGAGTACCACAGCAGGGTGCGGGTTTACCGAGGGTTCCGTCACAGGAGTCAGTGGGTCAGGTTGTACAGCCGTATATGGTACCATACCATGAGTACAGGGTTATGAGAGATAATGTGGAGTATTGGAGAGCACAGTGCCGAGAGATTATGCATTTGTTTGACCAGAGGGACAGAGGACCGTTAGCGGCCCTACATCCAGATTACTTTATAAGACAGAGATTACAGTCGGTTTTGATGAGTGCCACTTGGGAGCTCGATGATTTGACCCATGAACGACCACCTTCTTTCGTAGAGTTCTACAGGATATTCCGCTTGGCACAGACTTTGGTCCGGGCACTTAGGGAGGAGCTGAGGCGTATTCCGCCTGGGTTTTGAGACAATGACTTCGGAGTGTAGATGTATATAGATGCAACATAGTATAACATAGTGAGTAGTGTGTATGTATGTAGTAGTAGTTTAACCTGTAGTAGTAGTTTGACTGATAGTAGTTAGTGTGACTTGTAGCCATGGGGATAACCAGCAGAGCGAGACTTTTTGTATCAAGCATTTACACCTGAGGCTGGTGTCATATATATAAAATGAACTTTTTCAAATTTCTTTTATTTAAATTTCAGTCTTTACAGTTTTACAGCATTTATCTTCACTTTATTGTTTTACAGCTTTTCATATTATAAATTCTGTTAAAAAAAAAGAAAAAGAAAAGAAAAGAACAACCATTTTATTTAACTGTTTACATTTCTTGTTTTTATATTAAGAAACTGTTTTTTATTCGAACTATGTTGTTAATACATGATAAATTGTTTTCTTATCTACTGTCAATTATTTATTAAACTGTTAAAGAAAAATCACTTGTTTTATTATCAAAAGATGGCACCAAAAAGAAAGACTAGGACTGAGATTTCTAACAGTCCGAAGCACAGACTAATGAGATCATGAACCAAATGTTCCATCTGATACAACAACAGATGGTAATGATGCAGCAACAGATGCAACAACAGATGCAGCATCAGCAGATACAGATTCAACAACAAATGTTACAACAGCCAATTCGTCCTGAGCCTTAGATACCACCAGCATTACCTGTTATTACTTTCAAGCAGTTTCAGTCGGTTCAACCTCCAGAATTTGAGGGGTCTACTGATCCTATTATGGCTATCACCTGGTTGAAAGAAATTGAGAAATCATTTGCGCTAGTCAAGGTAGGTGAAGAGTAGAAAACTGACTTTGCTAGTTACTTGTTGAAAGGAGAGGCAAATTATTGGTGGGAATCTAAAAAGGCTTTAGAGGGTGAAGATGTTATTGCATGAGATAGGTTTAAAGAATTGTTTTTAGAAAAGCATTTTCCTCGCTACATGAAAAACCAAATGCAGATTAAGTTTTTGGAACTGAAGCAGGGAAATATGTCCGTGGCAGAGCATGTGGCCAAATTTAATGAGTTGGATAGGTTTGTACCAGAACAGGTTGATACTGAAGAGAAGCTAGTTCAAGGTTTCAAGAAGGATTACGACCGTGGATCCGTGGACAAGTTACAGTTTTTGAATTAATAACGTATACCGCCGTAGTCCAGAAAGCTTTGATTATTGAAGGGGGAAGTGAAAGATCTCAGCAAGAAAAAGGAAAGGGAAGTTTCCAAGACCGCTCCAACAGAAAATCGGGATTTCAAGCCCGGACAAATTTGAATTTCAAAAGGATAGGACAAGGTACCCAGAAAATAGGTAATCGTTTCCAAGCCCCCAGCCAGCAGGGAATGGTCAGAGTCGCAGTGCCGTACTGCAAGACATGCAATCGAAAACATACCAGCGTATGTATCAAAAAGGATGTGATATGTTACCGATGTAAGCAGAAAGGGCATTATTCTAACGAATGTCTGGTGGGAAAAACAGCGGAAATTATTTGCTTCCATTGTGGAAAGAAAGGGCATATTGCTAGAAATTGCAAAGGACCAGCCATGGCAGCCAGTATTCCAAGAGTGTTAGAATTACCTCCGCCACCGCCTCATCAACCCAGAGCAAGAACTTTCAACATGACAATGAAAGAAGCAGTGCAGAGTCCGAGTCTAATCGCATGTACGCTTTTGGTGAATTCCGTAAGTTTAAAAGTATTAATTTATTTCTGAAGAATTCTTTGATAAGTTACTTTGCGAAATTGAGTGGTTGGGCGAGACGTTAATTATAAAATTGGCGAATGACGACCAAGTTCCAGAAGATCGAGTATGTCCTGCATGTGATACAGAAATAGCCGGACATCATTTTTCGGTAGACTTAATTTCTTTAAAGCTAGGAGAGTTTGATGTCATTTTGGGAATGGATTGGTTAGCGTGTCATAATGCTCAGATTGATTGCGCAAATAAGAAAGTCAAATTGCGAACTGCGGAAAATGCAACGGTAATGTTCAAGGGCGAAAAACAACGGAAGAAATTTTTAACAGTAATTCAGACCAAACGATTGCTTCGACAAGGATGTGAGATGTACATAGCTTACGTGTTAGATACTAAAAAAGGAAGTCCTAAACTAGAAGACATTCCAGTTGTATGTGAGTTCCCGGACGTCTTTCCAGACGAGCTTCCAGGGTTACCGCCAGATCGAGAAATTGAATTCACGATTGATCTAGCACCAGGTACAGAACCAGTTTCGAAAGCTCTATATCGAATGGCTTCAGTAGAGATGAAGGAATTGTCAACGCAATTGCAAGATCTGCTAGACCGAGGCATCATACGACCCTGTGTATCCCCATGGGGTGCACCGATATTGTTCGTGAAGAAGAAAGATGGCAGTATGCGATTATGCATTGACTATCAGGAATTGAATAAGCTAACTATCAAGAACAAGTATCCTTTACCGAGAATCGATGATTTGTTCGATCAACTAAAAGGAGCCGCATGGTTTTCGAAGATAGATTTGTGATCAGGCTATCATCAATTGAAGATTAAAGCCGAAGATATTACCAAGACTGTGTTTCGTACGAGATATGGACATTACGAGTTTCTTGTAATGGCATTCGGTTTGACTAATGCGCCAGCAGCATTCATGGATCTGATGAATAGGGTATTCAAGAAATACTTGGACAAATTTGTGATCGTATTTATTGATGACATCTTGATTTACTCAAGGACAGAAGAAGAGCATGCTGAGCACTTGAGGATAGCTTTGGAAATTCTGAGGAAAGAACAACTGAATGCGAAATTCTCGAAATGTGAATTTTGGTTAAGAGAAGTAAAATTTCTAGGGCACATCATCAGTAGAGAAGGCATCCAAGTCGATCCAACGAAGATTGAAGCTGTGTTGAATTGGGAAAGACCAAAGACACTGACAGAAGTTCGAAGTTTCTTGGGATTGGCAGGATATTATAGAAGATTTGTCAAAGATTTTGCGAAAATAGCAACGCCGTTGACCAAGTTAACTCGAAAAAGTGAAAAGTTTGTATGGAATGACAAATATGAAGAAAGTTTTCAAGAACTAAAGAATCGGTTAGTAACCGCACCGGTACTCGTATTTCCAGATGAGCATGAGAATTTCGTCATTTACAGCGATGCTTCGTATCGCGGATTAGGATGTGTATTGATGCAGCATGGTTATGTCATTGCATATGTTTTGAGACAGGTCAAACCTCATGAACAGAAATATCTTACTCATGACCTGGAATTAGCAGCGATCGTATTTGCGTTGAAACTTTGGAGACACTATATCTATGGTGAGAAATGCGAAATCTACACAGATCATAAAAGTCTGAAGTACATCTTTAAGCAAAAGGAACTGAACATGAGACAACGTCGATTGCTGGAATTAATTAAGGATTACGATGTTACGATCAGTTATCATCCAGGGAAAGCAAATGTTGTGGCAGATGTGCTGAGCAGGAAAGAAAAATTGAATTTGTTAACTTCATGCGAAGAATTAGCCAAGGAATTTGATAGGTTGGAAATCGAAATTCGTGTTCCCAATTAATCTACAAAAGATATCTATGCTATGATTTTTCAACCAGAGTGGCTAGAGAAGATTCGCCGCTATCAAGAAGAAGTGATGAGTCAGGATGACGACTTAACGGGAGAAGAAATCACAACTCAGAAGGATAATGAAGGGATTCTATGCTTTGCATCGAGAATCTGGATCCCTAACGTGGCAGAACTAAAAGAAGAAATATTGTGAGATGCGCACAGCTCGAAGTATTCCATTCATCCAGGGAGTAAAAAAATGTATCGAGATCTGAAGGAAAACTTTTGGTGGCCGAATATGAAGAAGGAAATAGCAGAATGGGTAAGTAAATGCTACACATGCCAGCGGGTCAAAGCGGAATATCAACGTCCGAGCGGATTATTACAACTGTTAGACATTCCAGAATGGAGGGAACATTTAGCGATGGATTTTGTGGTAGGACTACCGCGGACTAAAGCAAATCATGATGCGATATGGGTGAATATTGACAGACTCACGAAGTCAGCACATTTTTTACCGATTAACGAAAGATTTTCACTCGACAAGCTAGTGCACTTATATCTCAAAGAAAATATGATGTGACATGGAGTTCCAATATCTATAGTGTCTGATCGAGATCCCCGTTTCAACTCAAGATTTTGGAGACAATTTCAAGAATGTCTTGGAACAAAATTAAACATGAGTACCGCGTATCATCCGTAAACCGATGGGCAAAATGAAAGAACTATCCAAATGATTGAAGATATGCTACGAGTTTGTGCGATTGATTTTGAAGGCAGTTGGGATGAGCATATACCTTTGGTGGAATTTTCTTACAACAACAGTTATCACGCAAGCATTGGAATGGCACCGTATGAAGCATTATACGGAAGAAAATGCAGATCACCAGTACATTGGGATGAAGTTGGAGAACGTAAGATTTAGGGTCCAGAATTAATCCAACAAACTAAAGAAAAGATCGAACTTATTCGAAAACGATTAGATGCAGCACAAAACAGGCAACGCAAATATGCAGATCAAGCACGGAAATATATGGATTATCAGGAAGGAGAACACGTATTACTCAAAATATCGCCATGGAAAGGATTGACCAGATTTGGCAACAAGGGTAAATTAAAACCACGATACGTCGGACCGTTTGAAATTTTGAAGAAAGTGGGAAAAGTTGCGTACGAGTTAGCTTTACCGCCTCATATACAACATATTCACAATGTGTTTCACGTGTCGATGCTTAAGCTATATAATCCTGATTCTAGGCATGTAATCGAGTATGAACCGAGAGATATCCAACCTGATTTGTCTTTTGTAGAATAGCCGGTAAGAATTTTAGATCGGCGAGAGAAAGTGTTGAGAAATAAGTATGTACCTTTAATGTTAATTTTGTGGAAAAATCCTATGGTTGAAGAATCAACCTGGGAACTCGAGAGTGAAATGTTAGAAAAATATCCTCAATTATTCTCACAGTAAGATTATGAGGATAAAATCCTATTAAGGGGGGAGGAGGTAACGTCTGGGAAATCTATGTCTGTATTATATCATACTTATAATAAATTATGTGTGTTAATGTGTCATTTATGTGTAAGTATCTGTCAAACCCTAGTTGTTACGTGTTACGTACATTCTGAGTCATTCAGGTATTTTTAAAATACTTTTCAGGTATTTTATTTTGCATTTATCGCTTTCATTTCAAACATTTTACGACCTGAACCATGATTTTAAAGCAAGTATTTCAAATAAAATAATGGGCCTTATTTTTCATCAAACGGCTTTTACCATCGCATTATTCAGAACATCTAGGTATTTTATAAATTTTCTCGTTTTGCGAAAAATGACTTTTTCGGGCCCCATTGGGTGTTAAAAACCCCACAAAAATCATATTTTTATTTTTATAAAATTATAGGACATTCATTTATATTATTTCTTTGCATTTTTGCATTATTCACAATTTTTGGGAAATTTTGGCATATATATTGTACATATAAAATATTTATAAATTAAAATTTAGTACTCAAAAATTATAAAATTAGGGGCCTATTAATTTTAAAAAGTGTAGAATTAGGGCCTTAATTTTATTTAGGAGTATTAATTTTACAACTATAAATAGCCTAATTTTTATTTAATTATTATTAATTATTAAATAAAAATCAGAAATTAATTGATTTTCTCTACAAACCGGGTCGGGAAGAACCAAGTCGGGTCGAGGAATTAAACTGTGATTTTGATCTGATTTCTTCACCAAATCAAGTAGTTCAAGTACTCAAATCAAAGGTTTTGATCTGTTATTTCTATTTTTGATATTAATTTCATGTTTTAATGCATCGTTTTTGATTTTCGATTTCTAGGGTTTATGTTCGAATTAGGCCTTTTTGATTTTAGGGTTATTTTGATGTTTTGATGATTGATATAGCTTTGTCAGATGATTTACAGTTGATTCATGGTGTTTAATTGATTAAACGATGTCTATATCGTGATTCACGATTATTAGGGTTTATATACTGAATTTTCAAATTACAACTCGATGTTTTCTGTGAATCTTTGCTTCTTGAAAGGTTAGGGCTTTGATTGTATATGTTCTTCGCTTTGATTTGCACTATAGAACATTAAGTTTCGTTTACAGAATCAAAAGATAGGATTTTGGCCGGAGTTTAGGTCGGTGTTTGATCGATTTTGGCCGGAGAAGTTGTTACAGGGATGATTTTGTTGAACAAATGGTTGGACTGAGTTGTTGATGTGATTTGCAATGAAAAGCACCCAAAAACCGTACCAAACGGTGCTGATTTGGGCCTGTAATTGATTCACCAGAATCCGGTGAAGTCGACGGATTCTGGAAAAATCCGGTCATGTTCTTCATGACCCAGATTGCGACCCGGTTGACCCGTTTGGTTAACCCGGGTTTGATATGTTTTTGTCAGGATTTGATTTCTGACAGATGTTTTTGGGAATTAATTTTAATTTTATTTTATTTTAATTATAAAATCAGATTTATTTATTTTATAAATTAATTAATTAATTATTTAATAAATTGATTTATATTATAAATAATTCTGAAATAATTTCTAAAAATCAGATTGAATTATTTTCTCAATTATGTATTATTTAATTATTAGTTATTTATTATTTATTAATTATTTAAAAATGATTAATTATTTTAATAATTCATCAAATAATTTTCAATAAATCATAATAAATTCATTTTAATTCCAAAAATTATAGAAAAATCATTTTTAATTCTGATTTTTCTTAAATATTTTATTTAAAACTTATTTTAGGATTTTAAAAATTAGTAATAATTAATTATATTGGATAATAAATTGAATTATCAGTGTTTAATTGGTAATAATTAGACCGTTAGTCCGATTCGAGCGAAACGAAAGCCCTTTGACTCAGAAAAATGAATTCTTTCCATTAAACATAATATTAAAGTCTAATTTATTCTAGAAATTAGTTGACCTTGTTACTTGTTTGATTGTCAGTCGAAATGCGTGCCGAGACGAGTCCGAAAAATTCCGGAAAAATGGAAAACAAGTCAGATAACGATCAGTTGAGCGATCAGCGAGTCGATGTTGATTCTAAAAATTACTGTAACTATAAAAATGACTATGTGCTTATGTGCTTATGTGTATTATGTGGTTAATCGAGTCTTACTTGTTAAGAAATAATACATGAGTCAGTCATAATCGCATAGGTAGACGTTAGGAATGTTATGAAGTCGATTCAAGATGCAATTGAAGTACGAATTGACTAAATCAGTCTATTTCTCTAACAGAAGCTAAGCCAGCAAGGCAGGTTGAGTCGGTAATACACGAAGGTGACGCATTTGTAGTAAGTCACGCGGAAGGCAAGTTTTTCCCCTATTCTACTTTCAGAATAGTGACATTACTTCAGATGCTTATCACGTTTGCACTCTTTTAATTCTTGTGCATAATCACTGAGATACACTTACTATTCCTTTATTCATATTTCATTTCGATTCTTGATTTCTCTATTTTCTTGAATTCTTGATTCATAATTCATTGGTTACACATTGATATTGATATGTTCTGGTGATTAGAATATATTAAAGCATACCGATTATTCCGGTTGCTAAGCGATGGACAGGATAATGATATTTTAGGGATTGAGTGTGTCTTAATCCTGAGGACCAGGATATGACTGGTGCCTCGATATGGGCCGTAGTGCCTGGGTACGCGACTGGATCTATATATGGAGATATAGATTTGCATTATAATCCTACTGATCAGCAGTATATAGATGCGAACTTGTTTCCAGTTTAGTTCATTTGTACTTGCCAGTAATGGCCTTCTTTCTATTCTCGTGGGGTTATATCTTTGCAGATATACTCGGGATTGCGGTTTCGTTTAAATTACTTTAACACTATTTATATTTTGTGGACTTGTTGAGCAATTTTTAGCTCACCCTTTTTGTTGTTATTCACCTTATTTTTTTCAGTTAAGAAGGAATATGAAACCCATCAGGACTCGAGTGGTAAAGAAGCGGGTCAAGCCTCGGGATCCTCTCATACCCAAGGTGTTGATTCCAATCCAGGAAGAAAGCTTTGAGTTGCCCGAGCAGGTGGAGTGTAAATAATTAGTGTGTGTGTTTGAATAAAAGAGAACTTAGTTTTGAAATTGAATAGACAATGGTTTGTAATAAAAAGAGTTTGTGAGATTTTGAATTTTGGGTTCTAATAAAGTAGTTAGAGGTTCTTGTTTTTATACTTCAACCTAAAAAGATCATGGTAAGTGTTAAGGGGTTTAGTTTCATTTCTTTATTAATTATTAATCAGATTATACAGGTTTGGTGATTAGCTAGTAACCCCCAGACTTATACCCCGGTTCTGGAGGGCGATACAACAAAAATCAACCTTAAATCTACTTAACTAAATATCAAGATTTCATCACTACCACTTCTAAAACTAGGTTTATAACTACATACTACATGGATATTGAAAATGAATCTTAAATAAATTCGGGCCAAAGATTTTTACGTTTCTTGAAAGCTTGAGATGTGTTCTTGAGGATGGTGGAGTCTTGGAAGTGCTTGGTATGATTTTTGGAACCTAAAACTACCATTGAAATCAAGAAACCAAAGAGGAATTTCTATTCATACTATTCACTAGTGACTTTCTTGATTTTATTTCACCCATCAATCCTTGATAAAAAGAGATGAAAGAATTTTTTACCTTAGTTTGATTGTTAGGAAGTTTGAGAATTAATGGGATGATTTTACCATTGTCACACCCCAACTTAAACAGCAAATTAAATATAACTATTACAATATTTAATAATAAATAAACATACCCAAATCCAAGATCTTACAGTTTAGGGTTTGGAACAGCCCAATACTACCATCTATTACAACTGATTTTAAATACCGAGTCCTCACGCAAACTACTATCACTTATTCTACCTGAGCTCGAACATAGGCATCAGCATCACAGGTCTTACGGGCAGTCTGCTTGAATCTAACCATAGCTGCTAGCTGTAATATAAGGGTAAAGCAAGGAGTGAGCCAAATGCTCAACAAGTGCTAAACAATATGATAAGTGTGGAAGGCATCATTTTGTTGGTATCAAAAAAAAAATCATATCTTAATCAAAATTATTTTATGATGCTACGGATTACAGCCGGTGATCAGCCGCGAAGTAATCCCGAACCTCGCTGGGTTCTAAAACATTAATGGGAATCCCTAGGCAACCTTTAAGCCTAAAATAAGTGTGGAAAGGACTCTCTTCTTAGTCCAGATCCACTATTCAAAGAAAACATTTATCCCCCTTTGGGACTGAAAACCCATATTTTATTTATTTCAAAAACTGATGCCGATTTATAACAAAATCTCTTTTACAGTAAACATTTTTTTATCAAGGGATTATAGATCAACTCGAAACACAGGAAATATGGTACTGAATCTCAGGGCCATGATTCACAAAACTATACTCTATTAAAGTACCTGAATGGTTTTCATATATCAAAGATTGGACAAGGGGATTTAGTGAGGCTATTGGATATTATAAAGGGTAATGCCAAATTGGGCTTAAAGCAATGGTTTCTCATCAAGGTTCAAGTGCTGGATCATCAAGAAGATAAGCTTCATGAATACTAAGGGTGTTAAGGTATGCAGAAATGATCTTTAACTCAGGATATATCAGAATTGTCAAGCTTCAGGATAAGAAAGAGGGGTATCAATCAATGAGGAATCACTTTGATAAGTATCTGGCTTTTAGGGTTCAAGGTAATGTTCTATAGGGGTTCAAGTATCAGGATGAGATATCAATACTTAGGAATCATCAGCATGTTAATCAAGAGAATCAACCAAGAGTTATAACTACCCTTTCTTTTATCCTGGCATTCGAATTACTTTAATATACTATCATGATAAGACCACTTTACAATACGTACTCGAGGGTTCATGGCATTTTTATATAATTCAAATATAAATGTAAGATACGCTTGATTTAATATATCAAATGACACATGATAGTTGCAGCAATGTATGAACTGTTAGCAGTAAGTATAAAGGACAAGTTGAATCACTTGCCTTGAGAAAGGTTGGTCTGGTCTGACTGGTAGGAGCAACTGGAGCTTCACTCGACCTTTATGGCAAGTTTTCCCTCGTCTCGAGATCCTACATAAATAATAATAATCCTTATTATAATATATTCTCACCAACTTAACCTATTTACAACCCGAATTTAAACACGGATGACACTTAGGCCTATATGCACTTAATTTATATTCACCTTTAATTTATAGTTGCACACACATAGCCACATAATCACATATCATATATTAATACCAAATAACACCATAATGCAACACTAGGCTTGGATGATCTCGATCTCCCAACTTAAGTCACTTGGTCGCTAAACTAGACAAAGTCTTCTAATTTTGGCTTCCTAACTCGATGTGCCTTTACTAACCTATTCAAGACCTATTGACCCTCACTTGTGCCTTTTATTCTACTAACCTTATACTATCTTACAACTATGGTGGTCAACCTAAATCTCACTCCTAAGTGTTCTAAAACTATGTGATAAGTGAAAGTGCTCACTGGTGCAAATTTCAGAATGACATCTATGGTTTCTTGAGTGCATTTGACACCCTTAAACTATAGGTTTTTATTCAAAACTCTTACACAAGACTCTCCTGACCAAAGGGCATCTCCCAAACTTGATGTGGCTCAAGGGCCTGGCTTGGGCCTTCTTGGACCTAAGCTCAAAGTTCATGGTTCCCCTGTTTTTCTGGGCAGAAAACAGCATAACTTGAATTAACTTGTGACACATGGTTCTAACTCATATCCTATGAACTATGGTTGGGAAAACTTCTCTGACACTCCCTCTAACTAAGGCCCAACAGGGCCTAATGAGGGCCTACCCATGACATGGTTAAATCTCCCTATTTATAAGTTGCAACAAAACTCTCCCCTGCTGGACAGATTTTGTTATTCTACTTGTGCACCTAACCAAATGACATGCAAACCTCCAACCAACACTTAAAACCTTTTATATACTCCCAATACTAACTTCTGGTGGCTTGGGCCTCAAAGTGCACATCAATGACATGGTCAAAACTCACTCTAAACCTCAGGGTACTAAACTGATTTTCTGCAGAAACTATAACTCTCTTTTCTCCAAGGTTTTGACTTGACAACTCAACCACCAACAACCCAATACCCAAACCAAGACTTAAACATGGTGATCTACTAAACTAATTCCATTATACTCAAAATAATATTGGTGGAGATCATCCTTACCTAAGGAGCAATCATGACAAAACAAAAGAAACCACATTTCACAACTCACAAATCATCAAGTTTTTGAAATAACAAGTTATGCATTTTATAAAAGATATACGCGACTTATTACCATTCATCAAGAAGCATTAATCAATATTAACACATTATTCCTACTGAAATTAAAGCTTACTAAAAAAATCTTTCCAAATGATCAAAATCTTATAACATTCTAAGTGAAATCCACATGCATGCATGTCTTCGAGTTTTGCAAGCCAAACAACATGATTTCTAAATATGTTTTACCAAGAAATTTACATGCAAGCCTAGCATGAGCTATATCTAGATGATCATTTAGCATGCAAGGAGTTTCATCAAATTTTTACTAAAAAATTCAAGCCATTATCACAGAAACATACCAAAATTGAACAAAGCAACAAGAATGGTCTCAAGGACCATTCATTCAGCTCCCCTATGGTCATGGCCGAATGAAATGGAAGGGAATGGCCATTTAACATCAAGATTTTCCTTCTCAAGACTTGGCACTTCACCATTCCTTGTAGTCCTCTCAAAAACAACCTTAAACTCACAAGAATCAAGGTTGTACTTTGAGTTTCAACTAAAACCTTAACATGCAACCTTAAAACTTAAACTTTCTACTCAAAACTCTTTGAAATATAAGTGATCATGGTATGGGAAGTAACATTTACTTGTGTAAAAGGTGGAAAATTGATTGAGAAAGAAAGAAAATGGGGAGGGGGGTTGATCTCGGCAAAACCCGAGAGTGAGGGGGGAGGAGGCCGAGAGTGAGAGAGAGGAGGGAGGGAAGAAAGAGTGTGGTGGTGAGTGGAGTGTGAAATGATCATGGCTTTTGCTTGTTTTATGGTTTTTGTTTTGACAAATGTGAGTGGGAATAGGAATTGACATTACTATCCTTCCACTTATACTTGGATCATTATGCATGCAAGGGTAAAGGAGGAATTTGGCTAGAAAAATAAGAGTTAGTGGGGGTGGTAATTGTCTCTTTAACCCTTTTGGATTGAATAAAAAGGATTTGCATGCAAGGACAACTATGTCATTTGCTAATTATAACAATTAACATTTATAAAGATTTATTTTTGTAAAATAAAATACAAGTTCAAAAATTATAAAATTTATACCATAAAATAATTTAGATTTTTAGAAATTTTATAAAACTACTTTCGAAATTTGTGAACAAAATAACCTTTAAAGAGAAATTTATTCAAGGTTTAAAATATTCCTTATAAATCAAAAATGAAAGAAATAAATAAACTTTTGCTTTGAAAATTCATATACCATATAACGAAAATTTAAGACGCAGAGTTCTCATTCACACAAGCATACAATAGTTGCATATATTGGCATTCGGCTTTTAAAGTTTTACTAAATTTACAATTAATATTACACAGAAATGCCGGTTGTAACATCCTCTCCCCCTTAAGGGATTCTGTCCCCAGAATCTAAGAGAACAGATGAGGATACCAGGAACGCATATCAGACTCTAACTCCCAAGTCGATTCTTCGACCTTAGGGTTCCTCCAAAGTACTTTTACTAACTTTACTGACTTATTTCTAAGACTCTTCTCTTGCCAGTCGAGTATTTTGACCGGTTGCTCCACAAATGACAGGTCTTCCTGAATTTCTACTGGTTCATATTCTATTACATGGCTAGCGTTAGGATTGTACTTCTTAAGCAATGACACATGGAACACATTATGCACATGCTGATACTGAGGTGGTAAGGCCAACTCGTAGGCCACCTTCCCTACTTGACTCAAAATTTCAAAAGGACCTATGTATCTAGGTGCTAACTTCCCTTTCTTTCCAAATCTAGACAACCCTTTTCTAGGTGACACCTTCAACAAAACAGCTTCGCCAATTTGGAATTGATCATCCTTACGTGCCGGATCCACATACTTCCTCTGTCTATCTTGAGCAGCAAGTAGCCTTTTCTGAATTAACTTGACTGAGTCATGCAATTGTTGTACCAATTCCGAGTCGAGAATCCTTCCTTCTCTTACTTCATCCCAACTTGTTGGTGATCTACATTTTCGCCCGTACAAAGCTTCAAATGGTGGCATGCCGATACTGGAATGATAGCTATTGTTGTAAGAGAATTCAATCAACGGCAAGTGGTCATCCCAACTTCATGCAAAATCGATTGCATAACTGCGCAACATGTCTTCGATTGTTTTAATTATCCTTTCGCTTTGTCCATCAGTCTGCGGGTGGTACGCCGTGCTCATATTCAATTTCGTACCAAGACATTCTTGAAATTGCTTCCAAAATCTCGAGTTAAATCGGGGATCTCTGTCTGAAACTATTGATACAGGTACTCCATGCCTTAGTACGATTTCGTGCACATACAGATGAACCAATTTGTCTAATGACGACTTCTCGTTAATTGGAAGGAAATGCGCTGACTTTGAAAGACGGTCAACTATAACCCATATAGCGTCATGCCCGGATTTCGTTCGCGGTAGTCCTACTATAAAATCCATAGCGATATTTTTTCATTTCCATTATGGAATCTTTAGGGGCTGAATTAATCTGCTTGGTCGTTGATGTTCTGCCTTCACTTTCTGACAAGTATAACACTTCGTAACCCATTCCGCTACGTCTCGCTTCATATTTGGCCACCAAAAGTTTTTCTTTAAGTCCCGATACATCTTGGTACTTCCCGGGTGGATTGAAAATTTCAAATTGTGGGCTTCGTGTAGGATCTCATTCTTTATTTCAGGTACATGAGGAATCCATATTCTGGAAGAAAACCTTAGTGTCCCTTGCTCATCCCTTTGAGTATTAATCTCCTCTCCAGATAACTGATTGTTCTCTTTCTCCATTACTTCTTCTTGACATTTCTTTATCTTTTCCACTAGTGTTGGCTGAAAAGTCATTGCACGACAAAATTCTTCAACTTTTCCACAATCACAAAGTTCCAGTTCAAATCTCTTGATTTCTTCAGATAATTCCTTTGATGTTATCATCATATTCAGTCTCTCCTTCCTACTTAGAGCATCGGCCACGACATTCGCCTTTCCAGGATGGTAATTTATCGAACAGTCATAGTCCTTGATCAATTCCAACCATCTCCTCTGCCTCATATTGAGCTCCTTCTGAGTGAAAATGTACTTTAAACTCTTGTGATCCGTGTAGATTTCACACTTTTCTCCGTAGAGGTAATGTCTCCAAATCTTAAGTGCGAACACTATGGCGGCTAGTTCCAAGTCATGCGTCGGGTACTTCAACTCATGCGGTTTCAATTGTCTTGACGCATACGCGATCACCTTACTGTGTTGTATTAACACACAACCCAATCCCTTATGTGAAGCGTCGCTGAATATCACAAAATTTCCTTGGTCATCTGGAAGTACTAACACCGGAGCTGTTACCAACCTCTGCTTCAACTCTTGAAAGCTATTCTTACATTCTGCACTCCATTCAAACTTTTGATTTTTTCTGGTTAACTTGGTCAATGGCATGGCGACTTTCGAAAAATCCTTGACGAACCTTCTATAGTATCCTGCCAACCCTAGAAAACTTCGCACTTCCGTAGGAGTCTTTGGCCTCTCCCATCTCATAACTGTCTCAATCTTTGCCGGATCCACTTTAACTCCTTCATTTCCAATGACATGCCCCAAAAATTGAACTTCCTTTAACCAAAACTCACATTTGGTAAACTTGGCATACAACTTCTCTTGACGAAGTATTTCCAATGCTATCCAGAGGTGCTGTTTATGTTCTTCTTCCGACTTAGAATAAATAAGGATTTCATCAATGAATACCTCGACAAACTTGTCCAAATACTTCTTAAATACTCGATTCATCAGATCCATAAATGCGGTCGGGGCGTTGGTTAATCCAAACGGCATTACTAGGAATTCATAATGCCCATATCTGGTCCTAAATGCTGTCTTTGGAATATCTTCTTCTTTGATCTTTAATTGATGGTATCCCGATCTCAAGTCGATCTTTGAAAACCATTTTGCTCCTTTCAGCTGATCAAAAAGGTCATCTATTCTTGGTAGCGGGTAGCGGTTCTTGATCGTTACCTTATTCAACTCTCGATAATCTATGCATAGTCGCATACTCCCATCTTTCTTCTTGACAAACAGAACAGGTGTTCCCCATGGTGACGTACTTCATCGTATCACTCCTTTATCTAACAATTCTTGTAGTTGTCTCGCCAACTCTTTTATTTTTGCTGGTGTCATCCTATATGGGGTCTTTGAAACTGGTTCCGTGCCTGGAGCAAGGTTGATCTCGAACTCGATTTGTCGATCTGGTGGTAAGCCTGGTAGTTCGTCTGGAAACACATCGGGAAACTCGTTAACTACAGGGATATCTTCTATGTTGGGGTTGCCCTTTTTCTGAATCCACTACATACGCTAGGAACGACTCACAACCTTTTCTAAGTAGCTTCTTAGCCTGAACGATTGTGAAAAATAGTTGTTCTTGCCTCTGCCCCTTAAATACTACCTTATCTCCACTCTTCGCCTTTAAATACACTTTCTTGGTCTTAAAATTAATCTGAGCGTTATTTTCTCCTAACCAATCCATGCCTAAAATTATATCAAACTCTCCCAACTTGAAGAGTATCAAGTCGGCTGAAAATTTATACCCCAAAATATCAATCTCACACTTCGGACAGAATTGATCCACAGGAATCTTCTCTTGGTTCGCAATTACCACATTTACTACCTCGTTCATAATCATTTTATCACATTGAAGCTTATCTACAAAAGTTTTTCATATGAAAGATCTTGTTGCTTCTGAATCAATCAATACTTTAGCTTTGACATTATTGAGTAAAAGTGTACCTGTTATCACCTCCGAATTCTGAACAGCATCCTTCATCTTAAGATCAAATGTCCTTGTTGTTGCTTGCGGGGTTGGTGTAGGTGGTGGAGGTAATGCCAATACCTCAACTGGCACGCTCGCACTGGTGTTTGCCACATTCATCAGAGCTTTGACTGGTCCGGTTGCCTTGCACTCCCTAGCTATGTGTCCAGTTTTTCCACACTTGTAGCACGTAACTCCTGGCTTCGGCATCTTGCACTCATTCGCCAAATGTCCCTTCTGATTGCACCTATAGCATGTCATGCTCAACTTATTACACACTCCGGGGTGCCTTCTTCCACAGTGCTTGCATTCGGGTCTCTGGAATCTGTTTTCTCCAACTTGTCCTTGGCTTGCCTGGTTGTTCCCCTTTGATTCTTGCCTTTTACCCAAATTTCCCTTCTTTTGAAAATTTCCGCCCTTCTGGAATCCGATCCTCTTTACATTCCGATCTTGTGAACTTCCCGCTTCAGACTTTTCTCCATAAAATGGAACCTTCCTCTTCTTGTTATCCCTCTCCTTCCTTGACTGCATCCCATTATTCTTAATCAGAGCAGCTTTCTGAACTACTCCCGCATAAGTTTCAAGCTTAAACATAGCCACTCTATCTCTGATCCAAGGCTCCAATCCTTGCTGAAATTTCTTCGCTTTTTCCTCCTCGGTGCTGGTATACTTTGTCATAAACCTTGACAACTCAGTGAACTTCTTCTCATACTCCAGTACAGTCATGTTCCCTTGCTTCAGCTCCAAAAATTTAAGCTCCATCTGATTCTGCATGTACTTAGGGTAATACTTATCCAGATATAACTTCTTAAATCTCTCCCAAGAAACCTGTTGAGTTATTTCCATAGCTTTTACTGATTCCCACCAATAGATGACTTCGCCCTTCAAGAAGTAAGTAGCATACGGCGTCTTCTGATCATCTCCTAACTGTACCAACTCAAAAGCCCTTTTCATCTCCTTGATCCATGTGTTAGCTATTACTGGATCAGTGGTATCATGAAATGCAGGTGTATTCACATTCTGAAAAGCCTTGAAAGTGACAATTTGTCTATGTGGTACTGGTGGTTCAGGTGGTTGGTGTGGTTCAAGGTTATCTTGGTTTTCAATTCGCTGTTGAAAAGTTAGTTGTTGTTGGGCTATAGCATTGGTTTGCTGTTGCAAAGTTTCCAGGAGTCGAAGAATATTTGGGTCTGTGGTGGATGTGGTTGTTGGGTTCTTCTTTTTGGGAGGCACGATCCTGAAATAAGAGTTATGTCAAAACAGATATGAATAATAAAACAATTCGAGGGTATCGCATGGCATTCTTATTTACATGTGAGGTCAGGTTTCAAATTAAGTAGATATGATGATGCATATAAAAGCGTATAATAACAGTTGAGAGCAATTGGAACAATAGAGCATGATTATTGAAATTTAAAGGTCACAATACATGGGATTAGAACAAAGTCTGATTCTAGGATCAACATGCTTATTTAAAGGAAATAACGGAAACAACTGGGAAATTCTACGGAGTCTAATAGTACAACAACATGAAAGGTAAATGGAAAGAACTAAGGCTCCACTCCATCTAAACGGGGCTTGGTAGTCTTTTCCTCTCGAAGCGTCTTCACAATGCTTTGGAGCTCATCCGCCACCACCTGAATGACATACTGGCTGGTGCGGTCCCGGTGCGCTGGCATCTCCTCAAGCTTAGTGTTGACGTATTGAACCAAGGTCTCAAGTCTCGCAGTCATCTGCTCTTTGGGCTTCCCTTCGTAGTTTCGGCTGTCCGGGTACACGTTCTTCAGTCGGTCTATCAGTCGGTCGTACTTTCCCTGAAGCATATCAAACTCGCGCCTCAACTCAGCATACACGGTGGAAGCAATAGTGTCGTCTGAACCAGAGGATGACGAGGAATGCGCCCTTTGCTAACAAACCAATAAGAGGAGTATTAATAATAAACTTACTTAACCTACTCTCTCGCATATTATCTATAACCTACACATATACCCTTTAACCTATCTGGGTTGTCTAGGGACTCTAAAACGTAGCTCTGATACCAAAACCTGTCACACCCCAACTTAAACAGCAAATTAAATATAACTATTACAACATTTAATAATAAATAAACATACCCAAATCCAAGATCTTACAGTTTAGGGTTTGGAACAGCCCAATACTACCATCTATTACAACTGATTTTAAATACCGAGTCCTCACAAAAACTACTATCACTTATTCTACCTGAGCTCGAACATAGGCATCAGCATCACAGGTCTTACGGGCAGTCTGCTTGAATCTAACCATAGCTGCTAGCTGTAATATCAGGGTAAAGCAATGAGTGAGCCAAATGCTCAACAAGTGCTAAACAATACGATACAAAACATAAATCGAGATATATATTAAAGAATGTCAATGGGAGGACATGACCAATGATAATGAGAGATAAAACTTTGGGTGATGGCATCATTTTGTTGGTATCAAAAAAAATCATATCTTAATCAAAATTATTTTATGACGCTACGGATTACAGTCGGTGATCAGCCGCGAAGTAATCCCAAACCTCGCTGGGTTCTAAAACATTAATGGGAATCCCTAGGCAACTTTAAAGCCTAAAATAAGTGTGGAAAGGACTCGCGTCTCAGTCCAGATCCACTATTCAAAGAAAACATTTATCCCTCTTTCGGACTGAAAATCCATATTTTATTTATTTCAAAAACTGATGCCGATTTATAACAAAATCTCTTTTACAGTAAACATTTTTTTATCAAGGGATTATAGATCAACTCGAAACACGGGAAATATGGTACTGAATCTCAGGGCCATGATTCACAAAACTATACTCTATTAAAGTAACTGAATGGTTTTCATATATTAAAGATTGGACAAGGGGATTTAGTGAGGCTATTGGATATTGTAATGGGTAATGCCAAATTGGGCTTAAAGCAATGGTTTCTCATCAAGATTCAAGTGCTGGATCATCAAGAAGATAAGCTTCATGAATACTAAGGGTGTTAAGTATGCAGAAATGATCTTTAACTCAGGATATATCAGAATTGTCAAGCTTCAGGATAAGAAAGAGGGGTATCAATCAATGAGGAATCACTTTGATAAGTATCTGGCTTTTAGGGTTCAAGGTAATGTTCTATAGGGGTTCAAGTATCAGGATGAGATATCAATACTTAGGAATCATCAGCATGTTAATCAAGAGAATCAACCAAGAGTTATAACTACCCTTTCTTTTATCCAGGCATTCGAATTACTTTAATATACTATCATGATAAGACCACTTTGCAATACGTACTCGAGGGTTCATGGCATTTTTATATAATTCAAAGATAAACATAAGATACGCTTGATTTAATATATCAAATGATACAGGATAGTTGCAGCAATGTATGAACTATTAGCAGTAAGTATGAAGGACAAGTTGAATCACTTGCCTTGAGAAAGGCTGGTCTGGTCTGACTGGTAGGAGCAACTGGAGCTTCACTCGACCTTTATGGCAAGTTTTCCCTCGTCTCGAGATCCTACATAAATAATAATAATCCTTATTATAATATATTCTCACCAACTTAACCTATTTACAACTCGAATTTAAACACGGATGGCACTTAGGCCTATATGCACTTAATTTATATTCACCTTTAATTTATAGTTGCACACACATAGCCACATAATCACATATCATATATTAATACCAAATAACACCATAATGCAACACTAGGCTTGGATGATCTCGATCCCCCAACTTAAGTCACTTGGTCGCTAAACTAGACAAAGTCTTCTAATTTTGGCTTCCTAACTCGATGTGCCTTTACTAAACTATCCAAGACCTATTGACCCTCACTTGTGCCTTTTATTCTACTGACCTTATACTATCTTACAACTATGGTGGTCAACCTAAATCTCACTCCTAAGTGTTCTAAAACTATGTGATAAGTGAAAGTGCTCACTGGTGCAAATTTCAGAATGACATCTATGGTTTCTTGAGTGCATTTGACACCCTTAAACTATAGGTTTTCCTTCAAAACTCTTACACAAGAATCTCCTGACCTAAGGGAATCTCCCAAACTTGATGTGGCTCAAGGGCCTGGCTTGGGCCTTCTTGGGCCTAAGCTCAAAGTCCATGGTTCCCCTGTTTTCCTGGGCAGAAAACACCCTAACTTGAATTAACTTGTGACACATGGTTCTAACTCATATCCTATGAACTATGATTGGAAAAACTTCTCTGACACTCCCTCTAACTAAGTCCCAACAGGTCCTAATGAGGGCCTACCCATGACATGGTTAAATCTCCCTATTTCTAAGTTGCAACAAAACTCTCCCCTGCTGGACAGATTTTGTTATTCTACTTGTGCACCTAACCAAATGACATACAAACCTCCAATAAACACCTAAAACCTTTTATATACTCCCAATACTAACTTCTGGTGGCTTGGGCCTCAAAGTGCACATCAATGACATGGTCAAAACTCACTCTAAACCTCAGGGTACTAAACTGATTTTCTGCAGAAACTATAACTCTCCTTTCTCCAAGGTTTTGACTTGACAACTCAACCACCAACATCCCAATACCCAAACCAAGACTTAAACATGGTGATCTACTAAACTAATTCCCTTATACTCAAAATAATCTTGGTGGAGATCATCCTTACCTAAGGTGCAATCATGGCAAAACAAAAGAAACCACATTTCACAACTCACAAATCATCAAGTTTTGAAACAACAAATTATGCATTTTATAAAAGATATACACGACTTATTACCATGCATCAAGAAGCATTAATCAATATTAACATATTATTCCTACCGAAATTAAAGCTTACTAATAAAATCTTTCCAAATGAGCAAAATCTTATAACATTCTAAGTGAAATCCACATGCATGCATGTCTTCGAGTTTTGCAAGCCAAACAACATGATTTCTAAATATGTTTTACCAAGAAATTTACATGCATGCCTAGCATGAGCTATATCTAGATGATCACTTAGCATGCAAGGAGTTTCATCAAATTTTTACGAAAAAATTCAAGCCATTATCACATAAACATGCAAAAATTGAACAAAGCAACAAGAATGGTCTCAAGGACCATTCATTCGGCTCCCCTATGGTCATGGCCGAATGAAATGGAAGGGAATGGCCATTTGACATCAAGAGTTTCCTTCTCAAGACTTGGCACTTCACCATTCCTTGTAGTCCTCTCAAAAATAACCTTAAACTCACAAGAATCAAGGTTGTACTTTGAGTTTCAACTAAAACCTTAACATGCAACCTTAAAACTTAAACTTTATACTCAAAACTCTTTGAAATATAAGTGATCATGGTATGGGAAGTAACATTTACTTGTGTAAAAGGTGGAAACTTGATTGAGAAAGAAAGAAAATGGGGGGGTTGATCTCGGCAAAACCCGAGAGTGAGGGGGGAGGAGGCCGAGAGTGAGAGAGATGGAGGGAAGAAAGAGTGTGGTGGTGAGTGGAGTGTGAAATGATCATGGCTTTTGCTTGTTTTTATGGTTTTTGTTTTGACAAATGTGAGTGGGAATAGGAATTGACATGACAATCCTTCCATTTTTTTTAAATCATTATGCATGGAAGGGTAAAAGAGGAATTTGGCTAGAAAAATAAGAGTTAGTGGGGTGGTAATTGTCTCTTTAGCCCTTTTGGATTGAATAAAAAGGATTTGCATGTAAGGACAACTATGTCATTTGCTAATTATAACAATTGACATTTATAAAGATTTATTTTTGTAAAATAAAACACAAGTTCAAAAATTATAAAATTTATACCATAAAATAATTTGGATTTTTAGAAATTTTATAAAACTACTTTTGAAATTTGTGAACAAAATAACCTTTAAAGAGAAATTTATTCAAGGTTTAAAATATTCCTTATAAATCAAAAATGAAAGAAATAAATAAACTTTTACTTTGAAAATTTATATACCATATAACGAAAATTTAAGACGCAGAGTTCTCATTCACACAAGCATACAATAGTTGCATATATTGGCATTCGGCTTTTAAAGTTTTACTAAATTTACAATTAATATTACACAGAAATTCCGGTTGTAACAACCATGGCTAGATTTTGAGATTCGAATTTGAATTCCTCCCTTCTTCTTGAGAAAGTCGAATGGAAAAATGAAGGGGTGGGGGGTTTTTATGCTTGCTTCTCTTGGTTGCTTCTAGGAAATGGGATGGTGATATCTTTATATTGATTTTTATTCTTCCTAGTATAGAATCCTAGGTTTATTCCTTGTTGCAAATCTTGGGGACAAATTCAAGTAGCTTGCTAGCTTACAAGCTAAACTACATGTGTTAGCTTCCTTAGCACACTATTTGGCTAGCTTCCTTGATCATCCTAAGCTTAGCTCACTATTTGATAAAGTAACCATGGTTACTTTCTTATCATGGTTAGTTAGACGTTTATTTAATCGTTTACGCGTTCGCTCGGTCGCTTAAGCGTTTTCGTAATACTTACTCATAAATGATTCGCGATGTAATTCCTTTCGTATTTATTCCTTTTATTTTGAATTATCATACTAAAATATAAATCCGTAGGGTTTTAATCTTGTAATTATATTGTGATTCCCGTAATCCTCGATGAGTCGTAAGTATAGCCCTTTTTCAAATTTCGTTTTCTTCGAAAACTAATAGCGTTACATACACTCATTTGGTACGTATAACCGTAATATCAACTCCGAAACTCATTTTCTCATGTACTACATAGTGTGGGCTCAAAAGTTTTTCCCGCCCGTCAGAGTTACTATTCATTAAACGTTTTACAAGGTCTTAAAAATTCGAGTTATTACAGACTTCCCTTTTAACAAGGATTCCGTCCCGGAATCAATTAGAAAATAAGTGGGGGTATCTATTCCTCATTACGTCTTCAAGTTCCCAAGTTGACTCTTCAACATTTTGATTCCTCCATAAGATTCTAACCCGCTTCACAGTCTTGTTTCTTAGCACTTGTTCTTTTTGGTCCATTATCCTTACTAGCTGCTCGATGTAGGTCAGGTCTGGTTCTAAATCTACATGCTCGTATTCTATTATATGTCATGCATCTGCATGGTACTTCCTTAACATGGACACGTGGAACACGTTGTGCACTTGTTGCAGATTAGGAGGCAAGGCGAGCTCGTAAGCTAGAGGTCCTATTCTCCTCAAAATTTCAAAGGGTCCCATGAATCTGGGGCTCAGCTTCCCTTTCTTCCCAAACCTCATCACTCCTTTCCACGGAGATACCTTCAATAGCAAAGAATCTCCTACTTCGTATTCCCTATCTTTCCTGGTCTGGTCGGCGTACTTCTTTTGTCTGTCCTGAGCTGCTACAAGTCTTTTCCTGATGAGTCTCACCATTTCCCTGGTCTGTTGGACTAACTCTGGCCCTAGTATCTTGTGTTCTCCAACTTCATCCCAACATAGGGGAGAGCGACATCTCCTTCCATAAAGAGCTTCATACGGAGGCATTCCTATGCTAGCGTGGTAGCTATTGTTGTAAGCAAATTCGATTAGGGGTAAGTGGTCATCCCAATTTCCTTTGAAATCAATGGCATACACTCGTAGCATATCTTATAGGGTCTGAATAGTCCTTTCGCTTTGTCCATCAGTCTGGGGGTGGTAAGCGGTACTCATGTTTAGTCTGGCCTACACATTCCTGGAAGCTTCTCCAAAATCGGGAATTAAACCTTGGGTCTCTATCTGACACTATGGCTACAAGAACGCCGTGTCTCACTACAATTTCCTTCAAGTAAAGATCCACTAACTTGTCTACGGTGTACCTTTCGTTGATTGGTAGGAACTGTGCAGACTTGGTCAATTTATCTATGAGAACCCATATGGCATCGTGATTGGTCTTTGTCCTTGGTAAGCCTGTCACAAAATCCATGGCTATATGCTCCCATTTCCATTCCGGAATTTCCAGGGGCTGTAATAGTCTACTAGGTCGCTGATGTTCAGCCTTCACTCTCTGGCATGTCAAGCACTTGCTGACCCACTCTGCCACTTCTCTTTTCATGTTAGGCCACCAATAATATTCCTTAAGGTCACGATACATCTTCGTACTTCCTAGGTGGATTGAATATCTGGAGTTGTGCCCTTCGTGCAGCAGCTCATCCTTTAACTCTTGCACATTTGGAATCCAAATTCGGGACGCATACCTCATGATCCCTTTCTCGTCCTTCTCGCATCTTACTTCTTCATCGGTCAATGTTCCTCTTTCTTCGCTCATCTTCTTTTCCTGACATACTCGTATCTTTTCAGTCAGTTCAGGCACTAGCTTAATCTCAAATAATCCTTATGTTCCTTTACCGGTCGTCCTCACGTCAATTTCCATTTTCTCAAATTCTTTAATCAATTCCTCAGATGTCATTATCATTTTGAGTCTTTCCTTCTTACTAAGTGCGTCAGCCACCACATTGGCTTTACCCGAGTGATATAAAATTTCACAGTCGTAGTCTTTTATCAACTCTAACCATCTCCTCTGTCTCATGTTTAGTTCTTTCTGAGTGAAAATATATTTGAAGCTTTTATGGTCTGTGTAGATCTCACATTTCTCACCGTATAGGTAGTGTCTCCAAATTTTTAGGGCAAACACTATGGCTTTTAGTTCTAGATCATGCATCGGGTATCTGCTCTTATACTCCTTCAATTGTCGAGAGGCATATGCTATAACTTTTTCATGCTGCATTAGTACACATCCTAATCCTTTAAGTGATGCGTCGCTGTATATCACAAACTTTCCCTTTCCATCGGGAAGAGCGAGCACTGGTGTTGACACCAGCCTCCTTTTCAGCTCTTGAAAATTCTCCTCACATTTCTCTGTCCATACAAACTTTTCTGTCTTCCGGGTAAGTCTAGTCAGTGGACCGACTATCTTAGCAAAGTCTTGCACGAATCTTCGGTAATATCCTGCTAAACCCAAAAAACTTCTAACCTCTGTTGGGGTAGTTGGTCTTTCCCAATTCGACACTGCCTCTATTTTGGCAGGGTCAACTAAAACTCCTTTTCTACTCACCACATGTCCTAAAAACTGAACTTCTCTTAACCAAAACTCGTATTTCGAGAACTTGGCATATAATTTCTCATTCTTAAAGATTTCTAAGACTATCCTCAAATGTTCTGCATGTTCTTGCTCTGTCCTTGAGTAGATCAGAATATCATCTATGAAAACTATCACACATATATCCAGGTACTTTTTGAACACTCTGTTCATCAAATCCATAAAGGCTGTGGGTGCATTGGTTAACCCAAACGACATGACTAAGAACTCATAGTGCCCATACCTAGTGCGAAAAGCAGTCATTTGGTATATCTTAAGGTTTGATTTTCAACTGGTGATATCCTGTTCTCAAATCTATTTTGGAAAAATGTACAACTCCCTTGATTTGGTCGAATAGGTTATCAATCCTGGGGAGAGGGTACCTATTCTTAATAGTCAGCTTATTTAGCTCTCGATAGTCTATGCATAATCTCATACTGCCATCCTTTTTCTTTACGAACAGTACTGGCGCTCCCCATGGCGACACACTGGGTCTTATCATTCCATTATCTAATAACTCTTGCAGTTGAGAAGCTAGTTCCTTCATCTCAACTGGGGCTAGCCTATATGGGGCCTTGGTTACTGGTGTCGTTCCTGGTGCTAATTCTATAGAGAATTCTATTTCCCTATCAGGTGGCAACCCTTGTAAGTTCTCTGGGAATACATCCTCGAATTCGTTTACTACGGGTATGTCCTGTATATTAGGGACCTTCTTCTTGGTATCTATCACAAAAGCCAAATAGGCCTCGTTTCCCTTCCTTAACAATCTTTGTGCTTGTAGCATGGTCAAAAATTTATGTTTCTGTTATTGACCTTTAAACACTACTTTTTTTTTTCATTCTGCACTCTTATCTTTACTCTCTTCTGTTCACAATCTATACGCACTCTGTTACTGGATAACCAATCCATTCCCAAGATTACATCAAATTCTTCTAACGCAAATGGGATTAGGTCAACCTCAAAGATCTTCCCTTCTACTTTCAACTTGCAATTAGGGCGTACTTGATTTACAAGAATTATTTCTTTGTTTGCTATTTTCACTTGTAATATCTCACGTAGGGGTATGGCATTAAGTTTTAAATTTTGAGCAAAATCTTGAGATATAAATGACTTGGTTGCTCCAGAATCAAATAGGACATTTGCATGTTCAGAATTTAACAAAAGGGTACCTGCTATCACGTCAGTGTTTCGAACAGCATCCTGAACAGTCATGTTGAAGGTCCTAGCAGCTGGGGGTCGGTTGGATTCAGCTCTGCTCATACCTGAGACTGGGGACTTCGTTATCGGGCAATCCTTCCTCATATGTCCTACTTTCCCACATTGGAAACATGTCTTGCTATATTGGGGACAGTTGTTGGCAAGCTGTCTGGGTTGGTCGCACCTGTAACATTTCAGAGGGGCTCTTGCCAGGGTGCACATCCAAAGGTGTCTTTTTCCGCATGTCTGACATTCTGGTATTGGGCACGTGGTTGGCTATGAAATGTTGCCCTGGATTGTCCGCCGCCCTGGCCGACACTCTCGCTTGGGGCCTTTCTGAATCCGGGGCCTCGCGCAGGTTGGGACACCACTCCCCTGACGAACCTGCTTGGAAGGCTCCTGTTCCCGGTTCCTATTCCTTGGCTTCCTATCTTCCTCTTCCTATTTTCCTTTTCTCTCACACTCTGCTCACTGCCAGCTTCAACAATCGAGGATTTCTGCACTAAGGTGGCATAGTCTGTCAGCTCTAGCACTGCTACTCGGTTTTGGATCCACTGTTTCAGACCAAGCTGAAACTTTTGCGCTTTCTTTTCTTCGGTATTCACGAATTCAGGAACAAATCTCGACAACTGAGTAAACTTGGCCTCATATTCTGCCACAGTCATCTTATCCTGTTTCAACTCCAAAACTTAATCACCATCTGGGTTTCCATAAACCTAGGGAAGTACTTGTCTAAGAACAGTCGGGTAAATCTATCCCATGGGATCACAGCATCAGTCTCTAGGTTTCGTTTGGACTCCCGCCAGTAGTTAACTTCTCCTTTCAGCATGTAAGAAGCGAAAATGGTCTTGTGTCGCCTCAACACCTAGTATCTCGAAGGACTTTTCTATCTCTTTGAGCCAGACCTGTGCTTCAATGGGGTCGGCAGATCCTAGAAACTCTGGGGGTTTGAGAGATTTGATGGCCATAAAGGAAGTGGCTGCAGTCTGTTGGGCAGCATGTGGCTGTGGTGGAATAGGCTGTTGGTTCAGATTTGCTCTTAGCAGTTCCATAAATTCATTCATGGGGTTCCCTCCCTGATGGGTATCCTCAGCCTCTTCTTCTACATATTCTTCCTCATCATATTCATTATAGTCTAGGTCCTCTTCACTTTCTTCATTTACTACAGGGTCAGGTTCATTCCGTTGGTTAACTGATTATGCGGGCTGTGCCTTGGTTCCTCTTCTACGGGGTGGCATTATTCTGATAATGAAGATTTGTCAACATAGTTGTAATTATAACAGTTGGATTAATTTATTCAAGTGTAAGCATGTCATTTATTATCTAGCATGTTTTTATAAAGTGTAATAATATGGACATCAATTTCTTGATAACTTCTTAGATATATATTTCATAAGGTCATCCACTTATATCTTGGGGAACAAAACAACTAGCTGAGTTCATACATGCCTGATTATAATACATCACTACTTGTCCTAACTACTGAAATGCAAATACATAAGCTGTGTACCCTGAAGGGCTAGGAACGCTATCTACTATTAGCTATCCTATCAAAATTGGTGACAAGTCACCCAGCCTTCTTCAAGGTCCATCTCTAGTTACTAGTCCCTCACTCACTGTCACTGCTTGTGCGGTCACGCACCCTCCTCATCACTTCTGCCAACATCAGCTCTGCATCAACTACCGGGATGTATCCTCCAATCGATGTCATCCTCATCTACACCCGGGTACGGAGCTCGATCCCATCAATCTCTCTGCGGGCTATGGCTGGGGAAGCAGCTCTGAAATCCCCTAGGTATCCTAGTCTGATGGCTCTCTCAGCTGTCAAGGCCTGGAGTAACTCCGCAATGCGGGCAGATGCCGCAGTAATCTCGGCGTTAAGTTGAGCCACCATCCAGTCGTGTACAACTACATGTATGGTCGCCGGGGGTGGTAGAGGTGAGTCTGGGTCTAGAGGATATGTCGTAAGCCTCGTAGACCTGTGCATATATCCCATCCTCGTCATCATCATCAGTATAGGGCATAGGGCTCTGAATCCCTGGGGGTGGGGTAGGAGAGCGGATAGTCAAGTGAGGGTACATCTCTACATCCCTCCAGCCTACGCCATCTCCCTTACTGTATATGTAAGCTACTGACCAACTTGCATAATTTTAAATAATGTTTAAAGGCCTCAATTATACCCTCAAATTCAGCACTAGGTAGCAGTTTGGTTTTCTCGACTACATTCACTAAAATGAACTTTTCTCCTAATCCGTAAATCGTCTCTCGGCACGATCTTTATATGGTTACAAACTAGAAAATAATGCATTTACATCCATGTCCAGTGGTGTTCGAAAATATTAAATGTATAGTTCGTATTTATTGCTTAAAATAGTCCTAAATATAAACGGACATTTTAACGGCTATACGCATAACGATTTCCGATTTAACTCCGTTAAATCCATTTACCTACAACCCAATACTCAAATCCTAAATATTTATTACAATTTAAGTTTATAAACTCTAGATTAACTTTACCAACATCAAATCATAACTAGCTTCCTAGGTTATTATTTGTCAAGGCTTACATGATGAGCTCCTTGAATTCATATTTATTGAAATTTATATTTTTAACTAGCTTCTTAAGTTATTATTTATTGGATAAATTTATAAACAATTAATTTTCCTAGGTTATCACTTGGTCACTGTGGCGCCCCAAAATCTGGGGTCAGGGATCTCGGAGGCCACGCCATCTAAACTACTACAACCACATAACTCACACTATAATATATAAATACTCAGGCTTCACGACCCCACACTTATCCTACACACACACTTACAGGTTATTGTCTTGGAAACGAACCGTTCATAACTAGAGTAATTCAACCATCAAGTGATAATTATTACAACCCAAAAGTGATTAAGTCTTACCGGGGAGTAACCTTTAAGTAAGGCTAGTCCATCGGAAAAATATATGTTTCTTGTTTATTACTTTACATAAGTCATAATTATAAATAAGCCGAACTCAAAACAACTGGAAACCAATCCAACTTATTCGGACTACCTGTGGTACAACACCAAACAATCTACGGAACAGCTGGCCATTTCCTACCCGGTTCCTGGCTGTGGTTCTCATGGCAGGCATCTTGATTCACTGTTGTGTTGTGTCAATTTAAGAAAATAAGTGTGAGCTATAATGCCCAGCATAATAATGTACAGTATGCAAATGACTGTATGATAGCTTACGTAAAACATCATATATGATAATTACGTTTTATTCAAAAGTAGTTTTCCTTGGTGATACACACCTTCTTATGAAAACAATTATTTAATGGATTTTATTATCCTACGAATACCTTAATAGTAAACCCAGCACCTAGGCTTGGGTTACGGTATTGCATCACAATTCTAATTAGAAGAATTAGGATATTCGTTAGAGCCACCGTATACGATGATCAGTCGCACTGCGATAAAAGTAACCTTTTCTACTAGTAGAAGGATGACACCATCGAATCCCGGTTATCACCCTTGCCGCATACGGGCTATGTGTCCTCATTTCGGGTATACACACACTTTGCAGGTCCTTAGGTACATATTGTACCATCTCCTACGGTACCAGTAGTCTATCCAATACATGAAGTACTTGGATCCTACCCCTCCCTTATCCTTTAGAAGATCCTATCATATCCCGAGAACTCGAACCACATCGAAGTTCCTCCAAGCGTTTTGCTTGTTGATAGGTATAGCTTTACTTTATATATATATATGTACTTCCGAAAGTTTTCAGAGGAAGTACTAAGGATGTGAGTTGACCGTTGTCAACAGATAAATTAATAAGGGGGAAAAGTTTCTCCTTGAAACTATATAAAAATATTAAATGAGTCGGGATAATATTCTCCGGCGATCTGAAATTATTCGAATGACTTTCAAAATCAGAAAGTAATTTGAATCCGGTTCTATGATTTTTAAATCATAACTAAACCCTTTAATAAATAATAATTAATTAAATGATAATCGATAATTAATTAAACCTCGAATGAGTTTACTCTTGTAAAAGAATATTTAAAATAATATTCCACAACTAGTTTATGTCTACGCAATTAATAATGTTTAATTAGGTTTGAAATGAATAATCGTTGGAGTATACTTCTACCATAATAAAGGAATAGGTATATAATATTTATTATTCGAACAATAAAATATAGTTGAGGGAATATGATCGTTGGGAAATCGTTTTAATAAAAGTTCGAGGCATTTTAATGTTTCGTAAGTGGACGTTCAGTCCCTTTAAAACGTACTATTATGGACTTGTAATCATCCTATAATATCACCGGAATGATTTCCGGGTTTTCATCTTAAAATCCCGACCGACTCTCAGTCTTATAATCATACGTCACGCTTAAAGTGGAATTAAATATTTTACGATATATACTTATCGTACAACATCGCTACATTTTGCGAAAAGTTCAATTACTACGTATCATGGCAAGCATGGTATTTATGCAATGATACTAAAATAATCCCTTCACAACATAACAGTAAAAATGGAGTTGGGTTCGTAAACTTGCCTGGGTATCTCGAGGTGGAGGATGCTCTAGGTTCCGCTCGAAAATCTATTAATCATAAACACAATTCGTTAGGTCCCGTTCTAATTTACGGAGACTCACATTCATGCGCTACTTATTATGCACCCTCTCAACTTGAACTACCCTTATTATTCCTTTAAGTCCTCATTCACATCATGGTCGCTTCATTTCTCTAAATATTTTAGGTTCATTTTCATTATCGTCGTCGGCTCTGTTTATGGATTCTATGGTTTCTAATCGCGCGGTCTCGGCTTCGATATATTTATAAAATTGAAAAATCATTATTTTCATTTGAAATTTTTATAAAAGTTATGAAACTCAATATGTTACTCTCTTTAAAAATTTCATGATTTATGAATACTTTTAAGTCGATCCCTTATATTTTCAAAGTTCGTAATTTGTAGCAGTTTTTGTCACGTAAATCACTTTTAGTAAAACAACCATAACCTTTGATCCGTCAATCGGAATCAAGCGATTCAAGCGCCTAAACGATCCTTATAACATTGTATGTCATAATCAAGGGTTATTTTTAAAGAAACTATAGTTTACATCACTGGGACTTTCTGCAAAAACTTAAATTTACGATTTGTTGGTTTTAACGGAATTACGTTTACGATCAGGGTTTCGTTTATGCCCTAACTCTTAACACAACCACCAACAATCATCATTTCATCATCAACACACAAACTCCTCTCAAGAACATCATGTTCCTGAGGCAACAACAATCAACCTTAAATCTACTTAACTAAATATCAAGATTTCATCACTTCCACTTCTAAAATAGGTTTATAACTACATACTAAATGGATCTTGAAAATGAATCTTAAATAAATTTGGGCCAAAGATTTTTACCTTTCTTGAAAGCTTGAGATGTGTTCTTGAGGATGGTGGAGTCTTGGAAGTGCTTGGTATGATTTTTGGAACCTAAAACCCCCATTGAAATCAAGAAACCAAAGAGGAGTTACTATTCATACTATTCACTAGTGACTTTCTTGATTTTATTTCACCCATCAAACCTTGATAAAAAGAGATGAAAGAATTTTCTTACCTTAGTTTGATTGTTAAGAAGCTTGAGAATTAATGGGATGATTTTACCATGGCTAGATTTTGAGATTTGAATTTGAATTCCTCCCTTCTTCTTGAGAAAGCCGAATGGAAAAATGAAGGGGTGGGGGGTTTTATGCTTGCTTCTCTTGGTTGCTTCTAGGAAATGGGATGGTGATATCTTTATATTGATTTTTATTCTTCCTAGTATAGAATCCTAGGTTTATTCCTTGTTGCAAATCTTGGGGACAAATCCAAGTAGCTTGCTAGCTTACAAGCTAAACTACATGTGTTAGCTTCCTTAGCACACTATTTGGCTAGCTTGCTTGATCATCCTAAGCTTAGCTCACTATTTGATAAAGTAACCATGGTTACTTTCTTACCATGGTTAGTTAGTGCGTTACATTTATTTAATCGTTTACGCATTCGCTCGGTCGCTTAAGTGTTTTCGTAATACTTACTCGTAAATGATTCGCGACGTAATTCCTTTCGTATTTATTCCTTATATTTTGAATTATCATACTTGAATATAAATCCGTAGGGTTTTAATCTTGTAATTATATTGTGAATCCCGTAATCCTCGATGAGTCGTAAGTATGGTCATTTTTCAAAGTTCGTTTTCTTCGAAAACTAATAGCGTTCATATACACTCATTTGGTATGTATAACTTTAATATCAACTCCGAAACTCATTTTCTCATGTACTACATAGTGTGGGCTCAAAAGTTTTTCCCGCCCGTCAGGGTTACTATTCATTAAAAGTTTTACAAGGTCTCAAAAATTCGAGTTATTACAGTCACTTTCCATCCTACATTATCTTGCATTCGTTCACGTTCGTTTAAATCAATTCCTGTAAATGTTGTGTCGAATAATTCTGATTATCGTAAAACCTTAACATTTCCAGTACTCGTGCTTGGTTATAATTTATGTAATTTCAATTCTCATGATTCTCTTGGTCGTAGTGTAATTTTCGTATTCCTCGATGGCTCGTAAAATATGGTCATTCGAACTATTGGTTTTCTCCGAAAACTAACGACTTTTACATACACTCATTTGTTATGTATAATCATAATATCAACTCGAAAACTTAAATTAAATACTCGTATATTGGGTGGTCGCAAATGTTTTTATTAAACTGCAAGGTTATTATTCATAAGGTCTTTTACCAATGTCAAAAATTCGGGTTTTTACTGTAAATATCTTTTTATTTTATTTTATTTTTTATACCTAAATTCTTTATGCATAATATTTATACGTAATTTAGCTTTGTAGACGAGCAGTTCGTTTTTGGTTTGTTTGAATCCTGATTTTTTTACGCATTAATGATAATAAGTAAATCTTAATTGTTAAATTATAATCATGATTTGTGACAGTATGGATGCTTTAGACCTTTAGGTTTTGGTAATTTGTCAAAGTGAAAGTGAAAATTAAATTTTCATAATCAAGATGGTGATATCCCACAACCACAGCCTCATGGCGATGGGATACAAGATCCTCCGGTACACCCAGGGGGTAATCAGGTGGGACAACAGTAGCAGCAGCCTCTACAGCCTAATGTTTAAACCATGCCGGGAGTTAGAACATTCACTGTAGATGATTTGAAGAGGTTTCTTAACCACCTGGAAGGAAGAAGAGTTAGGGCAACCGCAGAAGCTCCATCTCGTGTCTCTGTTATTGTGAGAGAAGTGCAGTTTCTTGCCGGTTACCGAAACATAACCAATGACTTATGTTTTCATGGAAATTCTATTCTCGTAGAGTTCTTGGGTCAGTTTAATATTAAGATGGATGTGTATCAGGTACCTGACTTAGCCAGATGTCGTCTCTTGGAAGCAACCATCAAAGAAGGTGCCCAACAGTGGTTCCAAAAACTTGGGCCCGGAGTCATCACGTTGTGGGAGCAGATGAAAACTTTATTTCTAACATAATTCTAAACTTCTGTAAAATAAACTCCTCCAGTCACTACATTGGTGAATGTTAAGCAGAAAGAGAGTGAAAGTTTAACCTATTACTTCAAGAGATTTAATGCAGATTCTACCTTGGTGAGAGGTGTAACAAATGAAACGCTGAAAAGTTTCCTCATAGCTGGGTTGCGTGTGGAAACAGATTTTGGGAAACACTTTCAAGGGAAGGATCCGACGTCGTTTGCTGATGTGCTTGCCAATGATGAGTACTTTAAGGCAATTGAGCAAGGGCTTGCTGAGACTAAAAAGAATGATAGTGTAAGAAATCTGAAAGGGAGAAGTAAGAGAATGGATAGATCTGCAAGTCAGGAATATATTAACGGCACGCTCGAAGTCCCAATCGAGTGAATGTTACTAGTACGCGGAGAGAATGGAGCCCAACGTCGAATTACCAAAGAGGGTGAACAACTATACTCCCTTAGCTGCATCTATTGATCAGATATTTGTGGTTAACAAAGACATGGGACTCTTCATGATGCCAGAACATTTGACTTCATGGCAAAGTAGAGACAAAAAGAAGTATTACAAATACCATGAGTCTACCGGGCATGATACTTGTAATATCCGGGATATAGCGTGTAATTCTTTTTATCAATAAATAATTATTATGTGATTATTATGTGATTTTTGGTGAATTATTTGATCATTGGTGTTGATATGTGGATGTTTATATGTGATAAAGTATAGGTATGTTAATTTTGTTTGTCCAGAATAAAATATAGATAATTAAGTTATTTTTGGACTGTTATATGATTTTATATTAATTTATGAATTTATTAATTATTTTTTGAATAATTACATAATTATTTTATAAAGCCGGTAATTGTCCAACCTCAACCATTTTTACGTTTTTACAACCCGAAACTCTTCCGAAAACTCTTTCCCAACCTAATCTGATAATTCCGGACATTTTCCATGTTTTGACTTTTTTAATCCGGATTATGATTTGACCCGTGCGTGGCCCGGCACAAGATTTTTGATACGATAATCATTTCGATAAAGCAACAAAACGCGTATTCACAAAAGATGGGATAATATTACATTATTTTCGTATAAAGTGTTTTATAAGAAGCCCAGCTGGGATAATTATCCAATACGGGTACCAAATCGAATCATTTTTGCAGTTACTTAGCGGCTAAGTAACTAATTTATCGATCCAAAATGATCCAACACGATCCAATATTCCATAAATATACATAGCCCTTTTATTATTTCATTTTATTCGTATAATCATAATCAGTAAGTAAATTCCCGTGAAATACGGAGAAAACCCTAATAAAATGTTGTGTTCTTCATAATCAAACCCACGAACGAGGGCGTTATCGAACTCCAATTCGGGAGTGCCATATATCAAATCGAAGACCTCGGAAACCTCTTTATGAATCAATCATCTGTTTTTGTGCAAGACTCAAGGTATTTTTCTTATTTAATTATCTTATTTCGAATTTATTAAAGATTAAATTATGAAAATTTATCCTTGATGTTGTTAATATGATTTGATGATTCCATCATGTAGATAATATTTTTCTGATCATTTTGGTATATTATATGATGAATTTGGAGTCCAATAACATATAGAAATTGATGTTTAATTCTGAAAAATTGAAATTAGGGTTTATGTTCTTGAATAATTTCAATCGAAATTAGGAACTTTTAATCTGTTAAACCTGAGATTGATTAAATGGTACCATTAAATAGATCGGGTCTTAAGGAATCGAATGATATGAATCTGGCTGTTCTGTTGATTGTTTGGAAAAATTAAATGCGTGAAATGATTTCTGGAACGAAGGGTAATATATCTGCAGTTATTGGTGAAGAACGGAGTAAAATCGGCTGGCCGGCGGTGTCGCCGCCCATTTTGTAGAAGTTTGCATTTTCATCCCTGGAGTTTATAAATGTTATAAAAACGAGATTGCTGTTTCAAAAACTTATAAAAATAGTATTCCCTTTTTATTTAATTTTTAGAAAATTGTTCACAAATCATTGGTCACCTTTTGAAAATTGTAACAAAATCGGATTCTCTTTGGGCTTCCTGGGTCAACAAAACAGTGCTTAAAGGTAAGTATTTTTGGACCATTCCTATTCCAATAGATTGTTCATGGATCTGGAAAAAGGTGCTCAAGCTTCGTTCTTTGGCAAGGCAGTTTGTTTCTTTTAAAATTGGGAATGGAGAGTTGATCTCCCTGTGGTATGATCCTTGGTGGCAGAATATTTGCTTGGCTTCTACTGTGTCATCTCCCATTATCTCTCAGTGTGGCCTGCACTGTCGTGATATTCTCAGTGCTATTATACATAATAATGATTGGATTCTTCCAAATGCAAACTTCTGGAGCCACCATCCAGACCCGATGTTGTTGCATTGGCTCTCAAATTTTGATCCGCCACCTTTGCATGCAGGGCCTGATGTATATTATGGGATGGCTTAGTTGCATCCAAGGTAAAAACCTGGAATATTTGGCACACGATTCGTTACAAGGCAGAGATGGTTACTTGGTACCAAGGGGTGTGGAATAAGCTTCGAGTGAATCGCTATGCTCACCACCAATGGGTTTCCTGTCACGGAAGGCTTTACACTCTCACTCGTCTTCACAGATTTAGCATTATGGAATCACAGCAGTGTTATTTGTGTATCTGTGCTCGAGAAACGGACTCTCACATCTTTCTTCACTACTCCTACAGCAAATGGGTGCTTCGCAATCTTTTGGCTTCGCTGAAGATAGACATTGTTGGAGATTCATGGAATAATTTTCTCCATTACTTGATTGGTCTCTCTGATAAAACCAAAAGTACAGTAGCCCTTTGCTATGCTCAAATATTTTGTTATCATATCTGGAGAGAGCGTAATGCACGAGCTCACAACTCTGGTGTCTTTGGTCCAAGAAAGCTTCTAGAGGGGATCAGGAAAGATATTTGCTAGGCTCCAATGCTCGACTTGGTTTTTAAAAATACTAGAGACTAGACCTGATTTATTACATTGTATTAGTGTGTAGTAGGATTTCTATTCTTCTTTGCTTGCTTTATATCTCCAATCTTTTCTAAGATTGGTTATAGATAGTCCTTCTCTATGGCATGTCATAGAGCATAGGGTAGATCCCTTCTTTGTTTTCTGTTGATATATACATAATTTAGCAAAAAAAAAAATTCCAAAATTTATTATTCAATTTCTGAGAATTATTTTTAATTCTAAAATAAATTCTAATTAATTAACTAATTGATTTTAGTTGATAATTAATTATTTAATTAGTTAATTAATTTAAATATTAATTGATTAATTAGTTATTAATTAATTTTAATTGATTATTTAATTAGATTTAATTATTTACTTTGATTTAAAAATTTTGAAAAATAGTTTTGTGCTTTAAAAATATTATTTTAAATTATTTTCAAGGCTCGATAATTATTATAAAATTATTTTAAAGTAAAATTCGGGTGTTCTAACCCTATTATTTAATTATAAAATGATTCTGAGACCCGTTTTAATTTCGAAAAAATTTCAAAAATTTGTATTAAATACTTGGAAAATCATTTTGACCCCGAATCTTCTTTGAGTAATTATTTTAATTGAATATCTTACGTGCTACGTGTTATATGAGATCTGATTGATGCATAACATGACCGTACGTGCATTGTTTGATTGTTTTATTCATAATTTTCAATTCGTACGTCAGATTTGGGTGAAACGAAGGGTAGTTAGAAGCTTGTATCGAATAGAATGATATGAGATTGAGTATTGATAGATATTTATGATGCATAGCAGAGTAAGCGAGGCATAGAAAAGAAGGTCAGTGATCAGTGAATAGAATTGAAGTGTAGAAAAAGAAAGCAAGTGATTGATGAATAGAGGCAAGGCACATAAAAAGAAGGAAAGTGATTAAAAGTAAAACTGTTAGATGAGCACAAGTAAAGTTGGAAATCATCTGTGACAAGGCAAGTACTTATGAACCTTTTTTCAAGATATATTGCAAATATTTTCAAACTTTCTCATAACATGTTGCTAGTATTCAAAATAAATCATGTTTTATATTGCAAGAACTTTAAACTATGCAACCTTGAACCCTGATTCTTATTGATCTTGAGCCATAAGCCTTATTCTTCATAAACCATTGATTGTTGAATTATGAGATACGAGCTAGACACATACAATACTACTCCACAAATACATATCTACAACATACTGATTTCTGATATTGAATTATTTGACATACCAACCCTTATTCCTTGTTTAACAGAAGACCAATCCTTGTAACTCTTGAACCCTTAGTCTTCTACTTTTTGATTCTTTCCTTAATTGAAAGCCAATCTTTTTGAATTCCTTGTTAAACCTTCATAGTATTGTGAATCACCCTATGCTTTAACATAAATGTTGTTTATGATTCATCTTATTGAAGTACATTGGTTATCATGTTGAATTGTTTTGATTATGATGTTAAATTGTTTTAGAATGGGATGGTTTTATAAATGTGGACCAGATTCGTGGTTAGACCAGATTCGTGGTCATAATAGGCCAATGTGTGCCTTGGATCCAGTATATAGAGCAAAGTTGGGAGCCTTGTTCGGGGTTAGTGCGTGACTGATCAACAGCCTAACCTTGGTTTTTAAAATGAAAAGTGAATATCCAATTCTAACCATTTCTTATTCAGAATACTTATCCTTCTGAATTGTTCAAATTGATCATTGTTTAACCTCAATTGTTGCAATTATGACTTGCTGAGCTAGTTACCTCACTCTTTCAAACCTTTTTATGGTTTTAACAGTTGAAAAAAGAAATTGTGGGTAACGAGGATTCCCAGTCCAGTGTGCAAGCTAGGATTACAAGTTAAGTTGGATCGAGCTAGCAAAAGCTTTATGCTGTAAACGAGTTATGCAAGACTGTAAGATTGATATCATTATCAGTTGTAAGTTGAACTAGTTGGGTTTTGGTATGATGTAATAAAAGTTAAGGTGGTGGCTTGTTTTCATACTTTAACCAGTTGCGATCCGTGGTTGTGTAAAGAAGGGTCAATGCATATAATATTTTATATACAGGTTTAAATATGGTGTGTGTGTGTGTGTGTTGTGGACCCCAAACTTCTAACCCGGGTTTGGAGGGCGTTACAATACTCATGAATGTCATCACTTGAAGGGTGAGATTGAAGAATTAATTAAGGCTGGTTACCTAGGAGAATGGATTGACAGGGTAAAGCGACACAGGGGATCCAAAATAAAGGAAAAGATGAAGGGCGTCCCCCAATAGTAGACCTTGATGAAAAAGCAGCAGATGTGAAATTCTAAAGAGCTAAAGTATTAGAGCAATGTTTGGAGGACATCCGTTAGTTAGCGATAGTAATCGAGCATTGGAGAGGCATGTCAGGGAACCAAGGTATCAACCACTCACCAATATTTATAGTTTGGAGGATAGGATGCCGAAGATGTTCAAGGGAGAGTCCGTTGATATCACTTTTAGAGAGATGGAATCTAGATGGGTACATCATCATCATAACGTTGCACTAGTGATAAACATGCTCATTGGGTCAATGAATGCCTATCAAGTTTTTCTCGACAACGGATGTTCTACAAACATCTTATAATACAGCACGGACAAGAATTCAAAGTGTTAGATTAAGAGTCTGTTTATAATGTGCTAGTGGGAAAGACCTTGTTTGTGAGCTTTTAGAGTGGTAACTTCAATACATCACCTGATGATAAAGTTTCTAACACCCAATAGAGTGGGTAGCATACGAGGATCACAGTATGACTAAGGTGATTATTATCACAAGGTTGTTAAAGAATTTTGTAGAAGAAGGTATGAAAGAAGGAGTCTCTCTGATAAAGATACGGCAAGTATGCAAGTTAATCCAAGTGTAGAAATTCACGATCATTACTTTGTTGAAGATCTGGAGGAAAGGAGCACTCGTATAGTGAATCCTCCAATGTTGATATTGGAAAATGGTCCAATAATTCATAATATTAAAGAAGTTACGGTGGAGCATGAAGGAGATAGTGTGCAACGAAAAGTAGATGGAGAAAAGTTGGAAGGAAGGAGTCAATCTTTTCAAATTTTTAATTATCTTCTTGAGGTGGATTCTCCCCCAAAGAAAGACGCGCCCTGAAATAGTGGAATGATGAGAACAAAAAATTCATGGGAGGTTGATGCTCCTCCAAGAGAGAATGATCCCTTAATGCATGCGACGTCTGAAGCCTTGCTCTGTTCTGAGGTGGATGCTCCCATTAGTGAGGATACACCTTCTGATGTAAGGATGGGTATAGAAGACCCCCCAAGACTTTAATTTTGATCTATATCGAAGAATCCCCATTCCTACTGAGAAAACAGGGTTGGTCGAGGATACAATATCTATCCCTGTCGATAAAGATGATCCGAACAAGTTCTTGAAGATTGGATCTCAACTAAGCCATGAGATGAAAGAAAAGCTCACCCAATTCTTGATAAAATATCTTGATGTCTTTGCATGAAGTCATTCATACATGGTTAGGATTGACCCAAGGGTGATGGGCCACTGTTTGAACATCTTCCCTAATCGGATGGGCGTACGAGAAAAGCGTCATCCAATGGGTAGGGAAAGGGCAATTACTTTGAAGAAGGAAGTGGATCGATTGCTGGATATCGGGTTGATCATGGAATCCTTTTACCCATAGTGGCTTGCAAATTTGGTGCTTTTGAAGAAACCAAATGGGAAGTGGAGAACATGCGTGGATTTCACAGACCTAAATAAAGCTTGCCCAAAGGATAGTTTTCCATTTCCACAGATTGATCAGTTGGTCGATGCAATGGCATTGCATGCTTTTTTAAGTTTCATGGATGCGTACTATGGCTACAATCAAATTCCTGTGTACAAGCCTGATCAAGAGCATAAATTCTTCACCACTGACCGAGGGTTGTATGGCTATATAGGAATTCTGTATGGCCTGATCAATGCAGGTACAACCTATCAACGGTTGGTGAACATGATGTTCAAGAATCAGATTGGAAAAACCATGGAGGTTTATGTGGATGATATGCTGGTCAAATATAAGAATGCAGGTGATCATTCCAAACACCTGAGGGATATATTAAACATCCTGAGGAGATATCGTATAAAATTGAATCCGCAGAAGTGTGTGTTCGGTGATGAATTGGGCAAGTTTCTTGGATTCATTGTCAGTCATAGGGGAATCCAAGCTAACCCCACAGAGATCAATACATTGCTTGATATGAAGTCCCCCATAAATGTGAAAAAAGTGTAAAGCTTGATTGGAGGGATTGTTGCGTTAAATCGCTTTGGGTCCAAATCATTTAACAGATGCAAATAGTTCTTCAAAGCAATCAAAGGAATGGGGAAAGACTTTGTGTGGACACCAGAATGTGAGGAGGCTTTCAAGAGGATAAAGGAACAGCTAGGAAATCCTCCCATGATATCAAAGCCGATGGACGGAGAGACTTTGACTTTATACTTGGCTGTTTCTGAGTATTCAATCAGCGTTGTGCTAGTAAGGGAGGAAGATGGATAGCAATCACCAGTTTACTACGTGAGTAAGAGGTTGCATGAAGCTAATACTAGTTACATCGGTATGGAGAAATTGGTTTATGCATTAGTCCTTGCATTGCGGAAGTTGTGCCCGTTCTTTTAAGCTCACAAAGTTGAAGCCCGTACAGCATATCCTCCGCGACAAGTCCTTCATAAACCTAAATTATTAGGAAGAATGTTAAAATAGACTGTGAAATTGGGATAATTTGAATTGGAATACCTGCTATTCACGGCGATCAAAGGACAAGCCCTAGCAGATTTCCTATTGGAATTTGACTCTAAGATTGATGATAGAGCCCTGGTAGCCTTACACCCGCCTTGTCCTGAAGGAAATTTTGACCCATCACTGGAAGAAGAGCTTCTGAATGCTTGGTGGATTTTGTATGTGGATGGTGCAGTTAATAACAAAGGGGCAAGCACAGGTATAGTACTTGTATCTCCGGAGGGACATCATCTAATGAGTGTTATTCACTTCAAGTTCTATGCTACAAATAACAATGCGGAGTATGAAGCTCTAATCAATGGTCTGAAGATAGATTTGGAGATGGGTGTCATGAATATGATTGCCAAAAGTGATTCATAGTTTGTTGTAAATTAAGTGAACAGAGGATTCCAAGCTCGAGGACCCCGAATAGAATTGTACATGAGGTGTGCATAGCGGTTACTTGGTAAATTCAAGGAGGTGAGGCTGAAATGTGTACCACAAGAGAAGAAAAGTAACACGGATGCTTTGGCCAAAATGGGATCTCAACAGAAGCTGTATTGCTAGGCTCAATACCCTTGGAAATTCAGGATGTTCCAAGCATTCTGGAGGTGAAAGTGATGCAAGTAGATGAAACTTCAAAGGAAACATGGATGACACCCATTCTAGCCTATATTCGTAAGGGAACACCCCCTGAAGAGAAGTTTAAGACTATATGACTTCAATACTAAGCTGCAAGGTATGTGGTGTATGATGGAGTATTATATAAAAGAGGTTTTAATCAGCCGTTTCTTAGATGTGTTGACGTGAAAGAAGAAAATTACATCTTGAGAGAGGTACATGAAGGAATCTGTGGTAATCACTTGGGGGTAGTTCGTTGGCAATGAAGATATTACGCAAAGGTTACTATTGGCCTACAATGAAGAAGGATATTGCAAACTTAGCTAGAGCATTCGATCGATGTCAATCCTTTGCGGATTACTCATTTATTCCTGCAACGCTCTTGACACCTATGATGAGCCCGGGACCATTTTCCATGTGGGGGATTGATCTCATTGGAGAACTCCTAAAATCCAAAGGGGGTGTCAAGTATGTAGTGGTTGCGGTTGACTACTTCACTAAGTGGGCCGAGGCCATGCCATTAACAACCACCAATGCAAAGAAAATTAAAGACTTTGTCTTTAATTCTATTGTGTGCAGATTTAAGATTCCATACAAGCTTGTTTCTGACAATGAGAAACTATTTGATAGCAAGAAGCTACGAAAGTTTTGTGAGGATTTGAAAATCAAGAAGAAGTTTGCGGAAGTATATCACCCGCACAGTAATGGACAAACTGAAGCTATCAACAAGATCATAAAACATACTCTCAAAACTAAGCTGGAGGAATGCAAAGGGAATTGGCCTGAAAAATTCCCGAAGGTCTTAGGGTCTTACAACACAACTCCAAGATCCACTACGGGAGAATCTCCCTTTATTCTTACTTATAGATATGAGGCTATGGTTCTCGTGGAGGTTGGTTTGGGATCGCTTTGCAGGGATTATTATGCAGAAGGAGATGCATAGGTTAATCACAGGCTTCACTTGGATCTTTTGGAGGAAGTAAGGGAAAACTTTCAGCTAAAGCTTGCGGCATATCAACAACGTGCAGCAAAGTATTAAAACAAGAAGGTAAAGGGAAACAATTGAAAGTTGGGGATGTAGTGCTCAGGAAAGTGATTCCAAATACAAAGAATCCTAATCAGGGAGTATTTGGAGCCAATTGGGAGGGACCATACAAGATCAAATAAATATTATGGAAAGGAACTTATCATCTTGAAGACTTTGAAGGAAATCTTGTTCCGGAAGCATGGAATGTAGAACACCTTCGAAAGTATTATCAGTAAGGTATGGCTATGACCCCTAGCCTAATATTATTTATATTTACAATTGATTTAAGTAGGGCTATGCCTGAATAGTATACTAGATACAATAAAAAAAATTCTAGCCTAGGGGGTATTGCATGTACTACTCTTCCAGAACTAGTTAAAAGATCGTATTTCCAAATCATTTCCCTATAGAGCATAGTAGCCATGGGACCGGTGTAATTTCAATACTGGAGAGTATTATTTAGAAAGACTTTGAAAAATTTCTCATGTGTTGTTGATTTTTTACCTTCTTACTTCTGTGCATGCATATAAGGCGCGTCCTTATGATGCACTAACTTGAAATACATATTCAAATGCAGAAGATTGCAGAAATATCTAAGTAATGGGTTAAAATTCATATAAGGTCATGACGTGTCCGGCGTAGAGGACGCGCTCTAGATGCAAGATGAAATTTTACAAATATTTGGGGCTTATTCTAAAATGGTTTATCTTTTACAACGAGGAACACGCGCCTTAGATACAAGGCGCGCCTTCATGATACACTGATTTATTTAATTGTTGCAATAAACATGTCTAATATTGGGAAAACACAAAAGAATTGTCACATACAGAGATGAAATGTATCCTACGCGAATATGCGCCCTCCTGTAGTATAAAATCAACAATATATAAGTAAAGAAAACAACATGAGTTATTTCATGTTATTGTTCCATAAGTAAGGGAAAACGCGCCCTAGATTGAAGGTGCGCCCAACTCTGAGATATGTACTTATGCGGAATATGATAAAAATAAAAGGATATGGAAAATGAAACTCATACATAAAATAATCTAAGGCACAAAGCCTTGAAGAAGTTATCATCCAAAATATCCATAATAGTTTACAACTTTACAAGGCTTGAAGGGACCTACACACATGATTGTTCAAAATATAAAATCCATATATGAAGACGCTGTAACACCCTCCAAACCCGGGGTATAAGTCTATGGGTTACTAGCTAACAACCAAACCTGTACACACCTGTATAATAATTAAACATATATATATTATATATAACCCCTTTAATACTAACCAGGATCTTTTTAGGTTAAGGTATGAAAACAAGAATCACATTCTATCTTTATTACAAACCAAATTTAAGTTTTCACAAAATTCTCATTATTACAAAATATTGTCTAACCAGTTTGAAACTACATTCATCTTTATTCAAACCCACACATTAACTCTCTACACTACACCTGCTCAGGTAACTCAAATCTTTCTTCCTGAATCGGGATCAGCACTCTTGGCATGAAAGGGTCCCGCGACTTGACTAGTTTCTTTACCAGGCGACTCCTGATTGGTTTCATTTTCCTTCTTAACTAAAAATAATAAGGTGAATAACAACAAAAAGAGGTGGGCCATAAGTTGCTCAACAAGTCCACAATATAACAACAGTTTTATAATAAATTAAATGAACCGGTAACTTGGTTACATCTGCAAAGATATAACCTCGCAACAAAGAATAAATGCCATTATCGGTGAGTATCAATAAACTAAACTGGACACAAGTTCACACCTATATCCTTCTGATCAGACATGATACAGTACAGATCCATACCTCAATGTATAGATCCATTCGGGTACCCAGGCTCTACGGCCCAACACAAGGATCCGGTTAATTCCCGGTCCTTAGGATCAAGTATAAATGTAAAAACCCAAATTTTTGACATCGGTAAAAGACATCATGAATAGTAACCTTGCGGTTTAATAAAAACTTTTATGACCACACCATATACGAATTTTTAATTTAAGATTCCGAGTTGATATTATGATTATACGTATCAAATGAGTGTATCTAAACTCGATTAATTTTCGAAGAAAACGAACTTTGAAAATGACCATATTTACGAATCATCAAGGATTACGAGGATCAAAATATAATTATGAATTTCAAACCCTACGGATTTATATTCAAGCATGCTAATTCAAAACACAAGGAATAAATACGAAAGGATTTACGTCGCGAACCATTTATGAGAAAGTATTATGAAAACGTTTAAGCGACCAAGGAAACGCGTAAACGATTAAATAAACGTGACGCACTAACTAACCATGGTAGAAAAGTAACCATGGTTACTTTATCAAATAGTGAGCTAAGGTATAGGATGATCAACCAAGGGCTAGCAAATAGTAAGCTAAAAGAGCTAAGCTAATTAGCTTAGCTTGTAAACTACAAAGGCTAGCTAGTATTGTCCCAGGATTAGGCAACAAGAATAAAATCCTAGGATCTGAACTAGAGAATAACAATCAAATAAAAGATATCATAAGCCTCTTTTCCAAAAAGCAACCAAGGAAGCATCACAAAAACTCTCTTCCTCTCCCAACCTTCTTCATTCGGCTATTTCATCTAAAACAAATAAATCAAATTCAAACCTTCAACCTCTAGCCATGGATAAATCTTCCCATTAATTCTCAAGCTTCCTACCAACCAAACTAAGGTAAGATAAATATTTGAGCTCCTTTTATCAAGGTTTGATGGGTGAAATAAAATCAAGAAAATTGATAATGAATAGTATAAATAGTAACTCTTCTTTGATTTCTTGATTTTAATGGTTGTTTTAGGTTCCAAAGACCATACTAAGCACTTCCAAGACTTCACCATAATCAAGAACACATATCAAGCTCTCAAGAAAGGTATAAATCTTTGACCCAACCTTATTTAAGGTTTAAGTTCAAGATTCTTTTAGAACATAGTTGTAAACCTAGTTTTGGTGGAAGTATTGTTGTAATCTTGATGTTTAGCTAAGTAGATTTAAGGTTGATTGTTTTTGCCTCAATAACATGATGTTATTGAGAGGAGTTAGTGTGGTGATGATGATATGTTGATTGTTTGTGGTAGTATAAATATTTAAGGCATAAACGGAACTCTGATCGTAATCGTAACCTCGTTAATACGAACAAAACTCAACTTACATTTCTCCAGAAGTTCCCGAATGTACTATAGTTTCCTGAAAAGGAGACTTGATTATGATAGAAAATTTTATGAGGATCTCTTAGGCACTTGAATCGCTTGATTCCGATTTACGGATCAAAAGTTATGACCGTTTTAGTAAAAGGGATTTACGCGACAAAACTGCTACAAATTACGAACTTTGTAAATATAAATGATCAACTTAAAATATTTTAAAATCATGAAATTTTTACAGAGAATAATAAATAAATTTTTTTAGCTTCCATAAAAATTTCAAGTAAAAATGTTGATTTTTCAATTTTATAAAAATGTCGGAGCCGAGGTCGCGCGGACTACGAATGTCAAAAACAACCCCCTGTAAGGAAACTGCCACTTCGGGATTTTCACCCCTGTTACCAGAAAACCATTTTGAAATAATGTGTTCTAAATTTTTTCTGGATCGTGCACGCGAAAATGGCGCGTCAATTGAGTTAACGGTTTGAGAGATATCAATATTTTAGTGAAAGCGGTTTGAATAGTAAAATTCTGTAGTTCACCGAACTTTTGAAATGTTTTTCACCTAATTGAATTCATTTTACCAAAATGAAACTTTTAGGATAAATATTACAAGTACTCAAAAAGCTCCTTGAGGTAGTTTCGTATTAAAATATTAATTTTACGATTTATTAAAAATGATAGAGTGCGAGTCGCGTAATAGTAATATTCGGTAAAGTCAAATCTAGAAGACCACTTTGACCGTCCGTTTCGACCAAGGAGTGATACTTTTTTCGAGTCGGTCGAATGACGAAAGTTATGAAGTATTGAACTTATTAGAAATATAAGTTGGTGATGAGAGTAGGAATACTGATTAAGATTATGATGTTTGTTGATTAGAAAACCCGGAACGAGAGGAACTCGGGGAAACGTGTCTTGGACTTCAGGTAAGTTTTCAAGCCCTACCTTTTCAGAACTATTGTGTTGTGATTGCTTTTAAATACTGCAATATATGGATGATAAATATTTTACGGAGATTTATAAATTTTTATAAACTGAATCATAAGATGTGATGATTTTGGTATATAAAAGTACCGGATTTGAAACAATATATTTAGACCGAGGATTGGTCGGTGTAAGTTTATATAAACCCGGAAGTATTCCGGAGTTGTTATATTTGAGAAATATTAACGCTAGAGGGTAGCGTGACATGTATATTATAGACCGAGAGTCGTTCGGTATGTATATTATAGTAAAAACCCGGGAATCATCTCGGTGATATTTTGGACGATTAAAAGTCTGCACTTATTTTATTCCAAAGGACTCGATGTCCACTTGCGAAACATTAAATACCTCGAACTTTTATTGGAACGATTTCCAAAGATCGTATTCCCTCAACTAGATTTAATTACTCGAATAATGGATATTATTTCATTTTTCATTTATTATAGGAGAAGTATTTTTCAACGATTATTTATTTCAAACCCGATTAAATATTAAAGATTATTAAATTACTTAAACATAAATTAGTTGAGGAATATTATTTAAATATTCTTTTAAAAGTAAACTCCTTCGAGGTTAATTATTTATCGATTATCATCTAATTAATTATTATTTATTAAAGGGTTTATTTATGATTTAAAAATCATAAAACCTGATTTAAAAATACTTTCTGATTTTCGAAAAATCATTCGAATAATTTTAGTTCGTCAAAGAATATTATCTCGACTTATTTGGAATATTTTGAATATAGTTTCAATGAGAAACTCCCCCTTATTTAATTATCTGTTGACAACGGTCAACTCACATCCTTAGTACTTCCTCCGAAAACTTTCGGAAGTACATATATATATATGAAGTAAAGCTATGCCTATCAACAAGCAAAACGCTTGGGGGAACTTCGATGTTGTTCGAGTTCTCGAGAGATGATAGGATTTCCTAAAGGACAAGGGAGGGGTAGGATCCAAGTACTTCGTGTATTGGATAGACTACTGGTACCGTAGGAGACGGTACAATATGTACTTAAGGACCTGCGAAGTGTGTGTATACCCGAAATGAGGACACATAGCCCGTATGCGGCAAGGGTGATAACCGGGATACAAAGGTGTCGTCCTTCCACTATCTTAGTACGACTGATCATCGTATGTGGTGGCTCCAACGAATGTCCTATTCTTCCAATTGGAATTGTGATGCAATACCGTAACCCAAGCCTAGGTGTTGGGTTTACCATTAAGTTATTTGCAGGATAATAAATCCCTTTAAGAATTATTTTCAAAAGAAGGTGTGTATCACCAATGAAAACTATTTTTGAATAAAACATAAATATCATATATATGACGTTTTACTTGATTTTATCATACAGTCATTTCATAATGTACATTATTATGTTGGGCATTATAGCTCACTCTTGCTTTTTTTAAATGACACAACACAACAGATTACCAGTATGCCGGCATGGGACTTAGTCACTTGAAATCGTGGGGAGAATCCCTTACAACTTTGTCTCAGGTGGACCAGAGTATCGAGATAGTAATTATTATAACTTCATGTAGAGGTTACGAATAATTGTTTAAGATCCTGTAAAGTACATTTGAGTGTAATAAAAGAAGATTATATTTTATACATCGTTTCTAAGGCTATAACTGTGTGTGTGCATGAGATTGGGGTCTGTTGGATTATTGAATCAATACCGGTTACACATGAGTGAAGGATAAGGTGACGACCCAGATTCCTGACCCCAAATTTGGGGGCGTTACAAAAATGGTATCAGAGCAATAAGTTGTAGTACTTAGAGACGAGAGTGTTAGGAATCTGTCTAGATGTGACATTTCGTAAGAGCTCATATAGAGTTCATCATTGGACTATCGGATGTAGCCTCAATGTGTAGGTTAGATTAAATGTATATTTGAGGCATTAAAGTGTGACAAATAGAACCATTAGAGATTATCAGAATGAGGAGAAAAATATATGATTTGGCAAGGATGTGGATGTAGAACTCGGAGCTGAGTCTCCGGGGCATTTGGGGTAAAGACGATATTACCAACACCCTATTTAAATTTTGATAACACGAGCCTTGTTACTTGTAGTTCTTTATAGGTTGCCCATGAAGGGGCATCATATGTGAGAACCATAAAGTCTAATTATTAATATGCAGTTGAGGTTATTGACCCAAACTAGTTGAAGGTGTTGTTTTACCAATGAGGATGTGAATGTCGTATTAATCACGAATTCACCAGAGATAGTGTCCAATATACCCTTAAGGATTTTAGTTCTATTAAGGAATATTTGAATGTAATATAAAAATGTTATCGTAAGATGAGTACACTACGTGATATTATTAGTGCGCTTAATTTGTAAGGTTATGATGGTTTAGCTGAGAGATCGAGAGCATCGAGAATTGATGGCATGTGTACAATTGAATGGCGTAAGGTTACAATGAGCAATGGTTCGATCTTAGAACCTTTTAAAAAAAAGATAGACCAGTGAGTTTAGACTGGAATTCTTCGGTAGAAATGATGTCAGATACTATGTAGACCTCTAATATATTCGGTAATTTATGTTCACTTACACACATATGCCACCGAACTTATGGACTGCATTGAGATCCCTAAGAGATCTCTTTGATCTGTTCCCAGGGGGAACTGGCCACTTGTAATTAGTAACGAATGCGTGTAGCAGGCCCCTATCGGCCCCTACAGATGCTTTTGGAATATTTCCGAGTAAGGTATTCGAGGTAAAACACTTGAATGACAGATATACGTGCGAAAGTCAAGTTAGTAATGCGATTTTATAATGATGTTGAAAGAGAAACCATGTGAAACATGGAATTACGAAGGAAAAGAGGTGGGATCATCCTCAGATGGATAATGACGAGAGTTACGATAATCAGTAAAATATTTTGGCACCTACTCACTGTCACGTTACTCCCTCCAAATTGGTGATCATTCGTATTGCCTTGATAAGTCATATCAGGCAATCCTTTTCATTCCGTACTTTGAACTTCTGATGTGACCATCTTGAATAGTCTTTCTCCGCATCAGGATTTGTTCAATTCTTTTAGTTAATCCATGAACTTTCATTCATGCATTATGATCTTCTTGTTCAATGCAGAGATATTTATACTTCATTTCAATTATCCAAGAGATTTTTTATATATAAATTTTCCCTCAATTTATGATGAATATTCATAATGAGTATCTTCATTTGGTTCTTCTTTCATAATTACTCTTCTTAGCCGAGATTGTAAATATCTAACAAATTGTTAAAAACATGGATGATCTAATATCCATATATTCATCGGAAATCCTTTTCTTCTAATCGGGATGAAATTTTATATTGAACTTTGAATTCATAGTAAGGGTATCAATTTGACATTGGTATTCCGAATTCAATTCTATTTAAAGATCTGATAAAGCATGTGAACTAGGGCACCTATGAGTGTACCCTTTAATTGGAAAGAAATATTTGATAAGTGGCTATCGATTGTTCCAATGCCAAGACCACTCGATTCAGAGTTATAATTGTCTTTCTCAGCCAAAATTTAAAAACTTTTTATTTCAAAATCGTCATATAGGTAGCCACAAATTCTTTAGCGGTTACAATATTGATATTTTCTTTTTTGAACAAACTGAAATGTGCTTAGTTGTATATGTTCTCATGAATGACTAGTTAATGTCCTAACTAGTCGAAATTTTAATTAATATGATAAAAGTCTAGCTAATCGTTCCAGCTAGTTGCTATGGGCCAAACCAATTGTGCTAACCATTTTCCTAGCCGGTTGATAATATTGCTTGATATGGACTAGTTATTATTTTGCTAGTTCCACTTTCAATTAAATTTGTATTATTCCATAGTGCATTATATATGCAAAATTTAATTGTTGATGAAATTTTCAAAGAATGATTTAATTGAGACCTAACTAGGTCGCCCACTCAAACGAGAATTTATGTTCGGTTTTATGAAATATTTTGTTCATGAAATGTTCTATTCTTTCCTTTATATAACGAATATCAAATTAAAATGATAAAGTGATTGAAGAGCAATATACTTCTTTATTTGTTAATCATTGAATTAAATTCCTTCTTTCAAAATAGCATCTCTTCGAAACCTCAATGGTTAACCTTTGTTTGAGGATGTTATTCAATATTCTTTTATTATTCAAAAAGAAAAGTATTCTTTCAATGGGGAAATCTTACAAGTATAATTTGTATGATGTTATTATTCAGCAATCATTGCTTTCAAGGGATATTCTCTATAATATCTTAAGATAAAATTCTAAGGACATGGAAGGATATTCCTTGTTGTAATCTTCCTTCCATGTTATAAATCTTTTGAGTGTTGCGACTCTTTTATTTAGAGCTTATTATTTCTTCAGATAATAGATTTTGAAATCTTGTTAAGATTATCTAAATTGCATCGATATCGTGAAAATCATTTTTCCAAGGCTGATTGCCTTCTGAACAAAGAGAGGTATAGTTGAGAACCAATTGTTGTATTATGAGATTGAAGACTCAGTGCTAAGATAATAGAGATACCAACGTGATTAGTGAGATACGCCTCTATGGAATATTATCGATAGATACTAATGAATTCGGGAAAGACCAAACATGTATGAAATTGATGTATAAGATTTTCAGTAAGTGAAGGTAAGATTAATAACAAGCCCATGTTAGCAATACTCGACGATAAGAAGAGGATTTTGTATGAAGTATCATGATATGTCTATGCGGCTTAATGACCGTTACATAAGGTGTTCTAATAATAATCTAGAATAATCGTGATAAGGTTCGCACTGAAAGGGATAAAAAGTTTAACTTATGAGGACATTTCGATTTTTTTTACACTGAAAACGAGATAGATGCTATAGTCAAATTGATCAAGGGCTATGATTGAGAAATCTATTATCATCAAGGAAAGGCCAATGTGGTGGCCGACACCTTAAGTAGGGAAAAGATAGACCGAGAATAATAAACTTCAGAATAACTAATGAGGAGGATCGCACGAATGAATTTAAAGTAAGGCAATGTGAAAAGAACCTTAATAACGTGACGGGAAGGATTAAATACAACTAGAAACTTAAGAGGATACTAGTCATGACCAGATATAAAAAGGGATGTCATTGAGTAGGTAAGTAAGTAGTCGACATGGTTGAAAATGAAAACAGAAAGGCGAAGATTAAAATTTTGGCGATTGCGACTTGTAAATGACCCATATGGGAGTAAGAGTTTATTATAATAAATTCTGGAGGAAGATTATCAAGAACCAAGTAAGTCGTCGTGCTATTTTAGGATTTTGAGTAATAGGTTCAATAAGACCGCTTATTTTATTATGCAAATGATAGAATTACGCTCTTTAAACTTTCTATGAACATGGAAGAGATAATTGGTGATAGAGAGACCCCGTGATATTGTGCCACGTAAGGACCCAAGAATTAATTTCACAACTGGATTATTTCCCAAGATATTTTGCAAAAAAAAAACGGACAGAGGCACGACTTAGAGTTATCAAATCGACAAGTAGAATGAGAGGACTATCCGAGCCATTGAAGATACGTATAGCGGCTTACCTTTTAGTTGGAATGGTTAGGGGAATCGCCTATCGTTGACAGAAAATTTGTATAAATGTACTTACCACACGAGCATATGAAAAATAGTTTCCGATATCCCTTACGAAAAACAACGTGAAAGAATGACGGATGTCATTATCAAAGCTGATAGAAGGCAAAGAAGATCGTACACGCCCTATAAAGGCCACTGATAGCAGGTACCAATAAACGTGAATACGTCTAAGGCGCTAGCGAGAATACCAAGTACGACCCAGAAGGTATTGTAGTACTATAGATATTATACGGGGAATGATTAAAGAAGTCCGATCGATGACGAAAGTTGAACGTTCCACGATCCTAAAATATGTGAATCAATTGCGTATGAAATGGTGCTTCCTTCAAGATGGCAACAGGACGATGACGTGCCTTACGTTACTATAGGAAGAAATGTTAAATCTGACGCTAAGCGTGTAACATGAGACGAGCGTGTAGAAATGTGACGAGAATTTCTTATATGAATTAATCGACAGAGATGATACGCCAAAATGAGAAAACGTTAAGGAATGAAACTCTAGCACTAGTAGGAGCGATGTAGGGGGAAACGAATAAGTTGAAGGATGATTCCAAACACTTAAGGATGCGCTAATCGTCCATATTATTAATTTTATGGGAAATGAAGTGACCAGCTGACGTTAATCGAATTACCGACAATAACGAGTTATCATATGGGCATTGGAATGGCTACCAACCTTTGTACGGAAGAAAGAATCGTTCTCTCTTAGGTTGGGAAGAAATTGGTAAGCGGAGGATACTGGACCATAGTTGAGTCAACAGACAAAAGGAATTCCTAGAACTTATCAGAACCGGACTAGTGGCGGTCCAAGATGAACAATAGAGATATGCGAACCAGTGCTATAAACACAGAAAGTACAAAGTAACAGGTCAAGTATTGTTGAAAATGCCTCTCGGGAGGGAGTGATGAGATTCGAAAGGCAAAAAAAAATGTTGAACCCAAGGTTTATTGGACCGGTTGGGGAATTAAAGGACTAAGAAAGTTGACTTATAAATTAGCACCATCGTCGAACGGTCGCCAAGTTTATAACGAGTACCACGAATCATGGTTAGGAAATTTAACCGTCAAAGCTGGACATACGATTGGAAATGAGCTAATAAACTTGCATCCAGACTTAGCGTATGTGGAACAAAGTGTAGAGATCATAGATCTACAATAACAAGTACTCTGAAATATATATGACGGATGACTGGAAATTTTATGAAGAGATTCAATACTACGAAGTCAATGTGAGAACTCGAGGTTGTCATATGAGAAGCATATCCCTCCCTGTTTCTAGACTGATTCCGGGACGGAATCCTTTTAAGGGGGGAAGACTATAAAAACCCAAATTTATGACATCGGTAAAAGACCTTATGAATAGTAACCTTGCGGTTTAACAAAAACTTTTGCGACCACACCATATACGAGTTTTTAATTTAAGATTCCGAGTTGATATTATGATTATACGTACCAAATGAGTGTATGTAAACGCTATTAGTTTTCGAAGAAAACGAACTTTGAAATGACCAGATTTATGAATCATCGAGGATTACGAGGATCACAATATAATTATGAATTTAAAATGCCACGGATTTATATTCAAGCATGATAATTCAAAACACAAGGAATAAATATGAAAGGATTTACGTCGCGAACCATTTACGAGAAAGTATTACGAAAACGTTTAAGCAACCGAGCGAACGTGTAAACAATTAAATAAACGTGACGCACTAACTAACCATGGTAGAAAAGTAACCATGGTTACTTTATCAAATAGTGAGCTAAGGTATAGGATGATCCTCCAAGGGCTAGCAAATAGTAAGCTAAAGGAGCTAAGCTAATTAGCTTCGCTTGTAAACTACAAAGGCTAGCTAGTATTGTCCAAGGATTAGGCATCAAGAATAAAATCCTAGGATCTGAACTAGAGAATAACAATCAAATAAAAGATATCACAAGCCTCATTTCCAAAAAGCAACCAAGGAAGCATCACAAAAACTCTCTTTCTCTCCCAACCTTCTTCATTCGGCTATTTCATCTAAAACAAAGAAATCAAATTAAAACCTTCAAGCTCTAGCCATGGATAAATCTTCCCATTAATTCTCAAGCTTCCTACCAACCAAACTAAGGTAAGATAAATCTTTGAGCTCTTTTTATCAAGGTTTGATGGGTGAAATAAAATCAAGAAAGTTGATAATGAATAGTATGAATAGTAACTCTTCTTTGGTTTCTTGATTTTAATGGTTGTTTTAGGTTCGAAAGACCATACTAAGCACTCCCAAGACTTCACCATCATCAAGAACACATATCAAGCTCTCAAGAAAGGTATAAATCTTCGACCCAACCTTATTTAAGATTTAAATTCAAGATTCTTTTAGAACATAGTTGTAAACCTAGTGTTGGTGGAAGTATTGTTGTAATCTTGATGTTTAGCTAAGTAGATTTAAGGTTGATTGTTTTCGCCTCAAGAACATGATGTTATCGAGAGGATTTAGTGTGGTGATGATGATATGTTTATTGTTGGTTGTAGTATAAAAATTTAAGGCATAAACGAAACTTTGATCGTAATCGTAACCTCGTTAATACGAACAAAACTTAACTTAAGTTTCTTCAGAAGTTCCCGAATGCATAAACTGTAGTTTCCTGAAAAGTGAGACTTTATTATGATATGAAATGTTATGAGGATCGTTTATGCGCTTGAATCGCTTGATTCCGATTTACGGATCAAAAGTTATGATCGTTTTAGTAAAAGGGATTTACGCGACAAAACTGATACAAATTACGAACTTTGTAAATACAAATGGTCGACTTAGAAATATTTAAAAATCATGAAATTTTTACAGAAGTAATAAATAAAGTTTATTAGCTTCCATAAAAATTTCAAGTAAAAATGTTGATTTTTCAATTTTATAAAAATGTCGGAACCGAGGTCGCATGAAGTACAAATGTCAAATACAACCCCCTGTTAGGAAACTTCCACTTCGGGATTTTCATACCTGTTACCAGAAATCCATTTTGAAATAATATTTTCTAAATTTTATCTGGATTGCGCACGTGAAAACGGCGCGTCAATTCAGTTAACGGTTTGAGAGATATCAACATTTTAGTGAAAGTGGTTTGAATAGTAAAACTCCGTAGTTGACCGAACTTTTGAAATGCTTTTCACCTAATTGAATTCATTTTATCAAAATCAAACTTTTAGGATAAATATTACAAGCACTCAAGAAGCTCCTCGAGGTAGTTTCGTCTTAAAATATTAATATTACAATTTATTAAAAATGATAGACTGCGAGTCGCGTAATAGTAATATTCGGTAAAGTCAAATCTAGAAGACCACTTTGACCGTCCGTTTCGACCAAGGAGCGATACTTATTTCGAGTCGGTGGAATGATGAAAGTTATGAAGTATTGAACTTATTAGAAATATAAGTTGGTGATGAGAGTAGAAATACTGATTAAGATTATGATGTTTGTTGATTAGAAAACCCGGAACGAGAGGAAGTCGGGGAAACGTGTCTTGGACTCCAGGCAAGTTTTCAAACCCTACATTTTTAAAACTGTTGTGTTGTGATTGCTTTTAAATACTGCAATATATGGATGATAAATGTTTTACGGATATTTATAAATTGTTATGAACTGAATCATAAGATATGATGATTTTGGTATAATAAAAGTACCAGATTTGAAACGATATATTTAGATCGAGGACTGGTCGGTGTAAGTTTATAAAAACCCGGAAGTATTCAGGAGTTGTTATATTTCAGAAATGTTAACGCTAGAGGGTAGCGTGACATGTATATTATAGACCAAAAGTCGGTCGGTATGTATATTAAAGTAAAAACCCGGGAATCATCTCGGTGATATTTTGGACGATCAAAAGTCTGCACTTATTTTATTCCAAAGGACTCGATGTCCACTTGCGAAACATTAAATACCTCAAACTTTTATTGGAACGATTTCCAAAGATCATATTCCCACAACTAGATTTAATTACTCGAATAATGGATATTATTTCATTGGTCATTTATTATAGGAGAAGTATTTTCCAATGATTATTTATTTCAAACCCGATTAAATATTAAAGATTATTAAATTACTTAAACATAAATTAGTTGAGGAATATTATTTAAATATTCATTTAAAAGTAAACTCCTTTGAGGTTTAATTATTTATCGATTATCATCTAATTAATTATTATTTATTAAAGGGTTTATTTATGATTTAAAAATCATAAACCTGATTTAAAAATACTTTCTGATTTTCGAAAAATCATTCGAATAATTTCAGATCGTCGAAGAATATTATCTCGACTTATATGGAATATTTTGAATATAGTTTCAAAGAGAAACTCCCCCCTTATTTAATTATCTATTGCCAACGGTCAACTCACATCCTTAGTATTTCCTCCGAAAACTTTCGGAAGTACATATATATGAAGTAAAGCTATGCCTATCAACAAGCAAAACGTTTGGGGGAACTTCGATGTGGTTCGAGTTCTCGAGATATGATAGGATTTCCTAAAGGAAAAGGGAGGGGTGTTGGGAACCACGGACTTAGGGTGTTACTACGTTTTACGATAAAGATTACGAAAAGAGGATTATCCTGTTAATGGTTGATTCCACGCTCTTCTATTGTATTCCCAAATTCCCTTGAGCGAAGTGTGGCCTCCGTCTTCTCAAGTTATCCTCTCTTCTTGCTCCTTGGTGGCTACAATATGTTTTCACCCAATTCCAAGCAAGAAGAGAATAAGAATATATATAGGCTACAATAGGGACCATGGATAATTGAGCCTAGCCCAATGTAATTAAATATTAATTCAATCCACTAAAGAATTAATATTTGCACTACCTTTCCTAATACCGTAATTTAATTAATTCGGTTCCAATATTATTTGCTTATTAAATTCCCCATGTTTAAAATATCATATGTCCATTAATTAAATAAATTATTGATAATTTATTTAATTAATATCTTTTATCCTTGATCATCCACTCAACCCTATATAATTATGCCAGAATAAATTCCACCTGCAGGGTTTTCACATAATTAAATCTTTTTGAGCTTTCAAGGGGACATCATTAACCCGAATATTATCAGGACATGGATTCCTTCAATAAATAATATCCACCATGTATATAATTCTATCACCCAAAATATAATGATATAATTCAAAAGAATTATTTCATATATAAATCAAAGCATGTAAATAATATACACGTGTGAATTACTATTTCCGGATTAAGAACCTAAGCATTAATAATAACATAGAATCTTAGTTCTCCTTCTTAATCAGTATTAAGGGAACAATTCTAAATTTGATCATGTTCAATATACACAAAGTATACTAGTATTATTTATTAGTCAATATAAACTAATCTAAATAATACTACAGCCATACCAGTGGATTGTCCAACACCACCTGTGCTGTGAACCTTATTATATTATATAACCGTATTTAACAATCTAATATTCTGTATCCCATTTGATACTAGATTATTCACAATATATAATATTAGTCAACATGTAAACATTCAAATGATTCTTAAATAAACTGGCCAGAAATAAATGTATATACTTCAAATAAATATTTTCAGTATACACTAACAATCTCCCACTTATACTCAAAATATTCTATGTGTACATCAGTGTTTATTTAATCCACTATTTGATTGGAAATCTGAATCAGTATATCCCAAAGTAAATAGATCTGAGGCCTTGTAAATTAACATATACTCCTTAGTCCTTCACAGGTACTTGAGTATAGTTTTTACTGCACTCCAATGTTCCTGACCTGGGTTCGACTGATATCTACTAACCATGCCTACAGCAAAGCAGATGTCAGGCCTCGTACATAACATAGCATACATTAAGCTTCCACATGCTAAAGCATAAGGAAGTGCTTTCATGCTCTCTATATCCTTAGGTGTCGAAGGACACTGCTTCTTAGATAGAGCAACTCCATGCTTAAAAGGTAGAAAACCTTTCTTGGAGTTCTGCATGTTAAAACGAGCTAATACTTCATCAATGTAGGGCTCTTGAGATAAAGCCAACATCCTTTTCTTGCGATCCCTTATAACTTTGATCCCAAGGATGTATGCCGCTTCACCTAAGTCCTTCATGTCAAATTGTTTGAACAACCATGCCTTTACTGATGACAACATCTCAACATTGTTTCCAATGAGTAAAATATCATCTACATATAGTACTAGAAAAACCACTGCATTACCTTCACTTCTCTTATACACGCACGATTCGCTTGGACTTTGATCAAATCCATATGACTGGACTGCCTGATCAAAACGAATATTCCAGTCTCTAGAAGCTTGTTTAAGTCCATAAATAGACCTCTTAAGCTTACATACCAGATGCTCTTGGCCTTCCTTAATGAATCCTTTTGGTTGCTGCATATAGATGGTTTCTTCAAGACTTCCATTAAGAAAAGCTGTCTTGACATCCATTTGCCAAATCTCATAATCGAGATGAGCTGCTATAGATAAAAGAATACGGATTGACTTAAGCATGACTACCAGTGAAAAGGTTTCCTCATAATCGATACCTTCTTTCTGAGTATACCCTTTCGCAACAAGTCTTGTTTTCCAGGCTTTCACCTTTTTATCTAATCCCCTCTTTTTCTTGTAGATCCACTTACATCCAATAGGTTTTATACCTTTGGGTGGTTCCACGAGCTCCCAGACTTGATTAGAATACATTGATTCTATCTCAGATTTCATCGCCTTTTGCCAAAGATCTGCATCTTTGTCTTGTGCTGCCTCTTCGTATGTACGGGGATCATCATCATGTTCATTAGAGACCAAGTCTAAAGACTCACCCAAAAACATGAATCTATCAGGCTGTTGAACAACCCTCCCACTACGACGAGGCATTGGTGCGGTATTAGTGACAGGTTGTATATTATGTTGTGGTTGTTCTACTTGTACTACAGCTTCATGGGTATTATTTGTCCCTCCCACTAGTTCCTCTAAAACGACACTACTCATGGGTTTGTGATTCATTATATATTCCTCCTCTAAGAATCTTGCATTGGTGCTAACAATGACATCCCGATTCTTCGGACTATAAAATAAATATCCTTTCATTCCCATGGGGTAGCCTACAAACAACCTTACTTCTGTACGAGATTCTAACTTAGTCGCGTTCTTGTTCAGCACATGTGCTGGACAACCCCATATTCGAATATGTCTTAGACTCGGTTTATCCCCGGTCCACAATTCTAAGGGGGTTTTAGGAACCGACTTAGAAGGTACTAAGTTCAGAAGATAAGCTGTTGTCTCTAAGGCATGTCCCCAAAACGACTTGGGTAAATCCGAATAACTCATCATCGATCTAACACTCTCTAAAAGAGTCTGGTTCCTTCTCTCTGCTACAATGTTCTGCTGGGGTGTGCCTGGTGCAGTTAACTGGGATTCTATCCCATTTTCTGATAAATATTCCCTAAATTCTCCAAGCAAGTATTCGCCACCACGATCTGATCGTAGTGACTTGATACTTTTATTAAGTCGCTTCTCCGTTTTAGCTTTGTACTCTTTGAACTTATCAAAGCACTCAGACTTACGGCGCAACAAATAAACGTACCCATATCTAGAATAATCATCAATGAAAGTGACGAAATATTCATAACCACCTCTTGCTTGGATATTCATGGGTCCACATAAATCAGAGTGAACCAATTCTAACAGTTGTTTGGCTCTATTCCCTTTTGCCTTGAAAGGCCTATTAGTCATTTTACCTTCCAAGCAGGATTCACAAACTGGAAATGGCTCCACTGCCAATGAGCTTAAAGGCCCGTCTACTACCAGTCTTTGAATCCTCCTCAAGTTAATATGACCTAATCTCAAGTGCCAAAGATATGTTTGGTTCAAACTAGAAGGTTCTTTTCTTTTAGCAGAGTTAGAAGATGTGTTGTTCAATTCCCTAAATTGCAGTTACAGTGCAGGTTGACTAGGATTAGTTATATACAAATTGTCTTGCAATGTACCAGAACATATAATTTGTTTATTCATCATAATAGAAACATTATGATCCAAACAAATATTATAACCATCCAAAGCAAGTTTAGAAACCGAAATTAAATTCCTTCTAAAAGAAGGTACATAAAGACAATTGTTCAAAACCAAAATCCTATCAGAACCAAAAGAAAAATGAATAACTCCTACTGCAACTACTGCTACTTTCGTAGCATCTCCCATGAACACGTATATCTCACCATTTCTAAGCATTCTGGATAGTTGGAACCCCTGCATAGAATTACAAACATGATCAGTGGCTCCTGTATCTACACACCAAGTGCTCGTAGATATAGCCGCTATAAATGTTTCTGTAACTAGAGAAAGAGACATACCAGTATTGTTTGTCTTCTTAGGAAGAGGACAATCCTGTTTCCAGTGACCTGACTATTTGCATCTGAAGCACTTTCCCTTAGGCTTTTTCACACCACCCTGAACTCCCACTGCCTTCACAGCTTTCTGTGTCTGAGCCTTTTTCTTCTTCTTAATACCTTTCGGCTTAGAGGAAGAACCTTTCTCAGCCACATTCACTTGAACACTCTGCCGAAATAATCCTTCAGCTGCCTGAAGTTCTGTCAGCAGTTCCACGAGACTATACTGCCTCTTGTTCATGTTGTAATTCAAGCGGAACTGCTCAAAACTCTTGGACAAGCTCATAAGGATAATGTCAATCTGGGTTTCCCCGTCAAGTTCAGCACCAGGGATCTCTATCTCATTCAGATGCGACATCATCTTGAGAACATGATCCCTTACAGGTGTGCCTTCAGCCATCTCAGTGTTCATTAAAGCCTTCATGGCTACTTGCCTAGCAGCCCTATCCTGATCTCGAAAAAGTTCCTTGAGATTAAAGAGCATATCCGAAGCAGTGGCAATAGACTGATGCTGATGCTGCAAAACACCCGACATTACTGCCAGAATGTAACATCGCGACATCTCATCAGCCTTAATCCACCGTTTATAATACTCTTTCTCATCTTCAGGAGTATCAGCAACAGGCTATTCAGGCTTAGGTTCATAAGTGCAAAACTTGTACTCCTCAGCAGTCAACACAATGTCCAAATTTCGTTTCCATTCAATATAGTTAGGTCCGGTAAGTTTGTTATCCTTAAGTATGGTGAATAGTGGATTAAAGCCCATTTTATCCTGAGAATCATGCATAAAAACATCACATAAATAAGGGTGCATTAATTATTAAGAGCTATTGATTCCTCTAACAATTATTTAAAATTAAATGCACTAACATCTAAACACCATAAGTTTCTGGTACGCCATGATGTGTGACATGTATACCACCTAATTTTGTTTAAATGTTACTTCGGTCCTAATACTAAACAATATACCACGTTGGGGTGGACTATATTATTTTTCATAGCTAAGTGTATACCATCATCAAATCTTAAATTATTCGAAATCTATGGAACTTAGTACGCCACGATGGGTGGTGTGTATACCTTCCAATATTCGTAATTTTGTCTTGAATAGAATACTTCAATTCAATATTCATCAATGGTTTGATTTCCAGGTAGTGGATGAGTCACATCGGTCTCGCTTAAAACCCACAACCTTACAAGTTCGATGAACCCGTTTTTGACAAAATCGCCCCAAATCAGAAATAAAGAAAATCCGTATTTATTCCTTTCAAAATTTATTAATTTAAGAAGTTTGTTCTAGTAATTTCTATAACATTCTAGACACCACAAATTACATGCCACGATGGGTGACGTATATATAATTTATATTCGTCTTTATGTTAAATTACCTACAACCAATAATGGAAACCATGGGATTTAATTTCATATTAATTCCCTCTCCCACTTAGAATTTTTTTTATTAAAATTGAGGAATTTTAAAATTAAATGGGGCCCTATGTTGTTATAATTATGTCTAATCATGCATTCAAAATACACACATAATTTTAGCAACATATAACATTTAATTAAAGCAATAAATAAAATTTATGTCCATGTCGTCCTAATTAAGTTAAACATGCAATTTTAAAAGAATTACACACATAATTAACGACACACATAATCAATAAATTAAAGCAATAATTAAAATTTAATGGAAAAAATTAAAATAAATTTTCCATTATTATGGCCCTTGAAAAAAATCCAGCTCTAAAAAAAAAATCTGCCCCAAGGGCGCCCCGACGCCTCCAGCAGCCCCAGCAGCCCCAGCTTCCGCAGCTGCCGCAGCAGCCCCAGCCGCCGCAGCAGCCCCAGCAGCCCAGCAGCCCCAGCAGCACCAGCAGCCCCAGCACCCCCATGTAATCGCACAGCGGAACAAAAAAACTACCAGAATTGATTTCCGATCGCACATAACTATTACAAAATACCCGGAACAATTACAAAAAAATAGATCTAATACAAAACTAATTTTGTAAAATCTATTCTAACACGATCAACCCTCGTGTAAATTACAACCACGATTAAACTACGTGGAAACCAAAACAAAAATTAACCACGATTAAACCACGTGGGATCCAAACACATAATTAAAATATACATGGCCATAATAGTGGATTAACAACCTGCATCAAAACCAATACAAGCAAAACACTATATACACGCATATATAATTACGACATGGACATTATATCATAAAACGTAGAACCCATTACCAGGCTCTTGATACCAATTGTTGGGAACCACGGACTTAGGGAGTTACTACGTTTTACGATAAAGATTATGAAAAGAGGATTACCCTGTTAATGGTTGATTCCACGCTCTTCTATTGTATTCCCAAATTCCCTTGAGCGAAGTGTGGCCTCCGTCTTCTCAAGTTATCCTCTCTTCTTGCTCCTTGGTGGCTACAATATGTTTTCACCCAATTCCAAGCAAGAACAGAATAAGAATATATATAGGCTACAATAGGGACCATGGATAATTAGGTTGGGTCTTCTAATTACATCTTGAGCCTAGCCCAATGTAATTAAATATTAATTCAATCCACTAAAGAATTAATATTTGCACTACCTTTCCTAATACCGTAATTTAATTAATTCGGTTCCAATATTATTTGCTTATTAAATTCCCCATATTTAAAATATCATATGTCCATTAATTAAATAAATTACTGATAATTTATTTAATTAATTTCTTTTATCCTTGATCATCCACTCAACCTTTATTTAATTATGCCAGAATAAATTCCACCTGCAGGGTTTTCACATAATTAAATCTTTTTGAGCTTTCAAGGGGACATCATTAACCCGAATATTATCAGGACATGGATTCCTTCAATAAATAATATCCACCATGTATATAATTCCATCACCCAAAATATAATGATATAATTCAAAAGAATTATTTCATATATAAATCAAAGCATGTAAATAATATACACGTGTGAATTACTATTTCCGGATTAAGAACCTAAGCATTAATAATAACATAGAATCTTAGTTCTCCTTCTTGATCAGTATTAAGGGAACAATTCTAAATTTGATCATGTTCAATATACACAAAGTATACTAGTATTATTTATTAGTCAATATAAACTAATCTAAATAATACTACAGCCATACCAGTGGATTGTCCAACACCACCTGTGCTGTGAACCTTATTATATTATATAACCGTATTTAACAATCTAATATTCTGTATCCCATTTGATACTAGATTGTTCACAATATATAATATTAGACAACATTTAAACATTCAAATGATTTTCAAATAAACTGGCCAGAAATAAATGTATATACTTCAAATAAATATTTTCAGTATACACTAACAAGGGGTAGGATCCAAGTACTTCGTGTATTGGATACAGTACTGGTACCGTAGGAGACGGTACAATATGTACCTAAGGACCTGCGAAGTGTGTGTATACCCGAAATAAGGACACACAGCCCGTATGCGGCAAGGATGATAACCGGGATACGAATGTGTCCTCCTTCCACTAGTAGAAAATGTTACTTTTATCGTAGTATGACTGATCATTGTATGCGATGGCTCCAACGAATGTCCTATTCTTCCAATTGGAATTGTGATGCAATACCGTAACCCAAGCCTAGGTGTTGGGTTTACCATTAAGGTATTTGCAAGATAATAAATCCCTTAAAGAATTTTTTTTCAAAAGAAGGTGTGTATCACCAATGAAAACTATTTTTGAATAAAACATAAATATCATATATATGACATTTTAGTGTATGCCAACATAAAACCCTAACTTTCATCCCTTTTGAGAGTTCCGTCTTCTCTCTCGTATATGAGAGTTTTCCTCTCTCAAATTTTGAGAGTTCCGTCTTTTTCATGTAACAAGGAAAACAATTATATTTTATATTTCATATCTGATTAGTCATATAGAGCATTCAAAATCGTCTTTGGAGGAGTTATATGCTAGATTAACAATTGAGGATGAGGAAATAGGAGGGGTAATACTTGGGAGCGAGGTGAAAGAACGGAGTAAGGAATCGTTTGTACTGATTGGTAGATTTCTTACGGAGAAAAATATAAATTTTAATGCAATGTAAAACGTATTGGCATCAATATGGAGACCAAAGGAGGGGGTTGAGATCCATGAAATAGGAGATATGCGATATTCGTTTGTCTTTTATCACCCTATGGACTTGCAGAAAGTAGTGGAGGGAGGTCCGTGGTCTTTTGAACAGGGGATGTTGGTCTATAAACAGATACTGGAAAATGAAGATCCAAAGGAGGTGATGCTAAATGAGATAGATATATGGGTGCAAATATACGATATTCCTAAAGGTTTTGTTTCAGAAACTATCTTGCAAAGTGTTGGTAACTATATTGGAGAGTTTATAAAATCAGACCCAGCAAATTTCAATGGGACGTGGAAGACGTATGTGCGAATTAGGGTAAAAATGAATGTCATTAAGCCGTTGAAACGAAGAATGAGGATCAAGAGGGAAGGGGGGAATTGGAGCTGGATAAACTTTAAATATGAATGACTGAGTTCATTCTGCTTTGTATGTGGTATAATGGGCCATTCGGAGAGGCAATGTAATGTCGTATACGAAAATCTAGGAAAAGAGATAGAACGGGCGTATGGGGTGTGGTTACGTGCACCGGGAAGAAGTAATAAAAGTACTGTTGGGTCACGATGGCTCAGAAATGGTGAAGGAGACGGGAAATGGAAAACTGAGGATTGGAAATCGAGAACGACGACAGACGGTGGCGGAGAGTCACAGGGAGAGGCGAAATCTAAGGGATATGATTTAGCTGTCGGCGTAAATCAAGGGGATAATGGGACAATTACGGTTACAGAGAGAAATCATGAAGAAAAGGATATTGGAGGGAAAAATTTGAATGAAACAGTTAAGGAGAGAGAAATAAACGGAGAAGATAATGTTGTAGTAGACCCAAAAAGGAGGCGTAAGGATAGCGGAAAAAATAATAAGGACAATGGGCCTATACATATGCAGACAGATGGGCTTGATGAAAATACAAACAAAGATCCAAAAAACTTGAATGCGGCGGGCTCTGGAACCCAGGCCCGCCTAGGATTATGAGTTTTATAGGGTGGAACTGTCGTGGAATGGGCAATCCACGAGCAGTTAGGTTCCTTAAGGAACTGGTCCAAAAACACAAGCCTAGTTTGATTTTTCTTTCAGAAACATTAGCTAATAAAAATAAAATAGAGGAGATTTGTAAAGGTATTCATTATGCTGGTTGTTACGTTATGGAAGCTCAGGGACAAGGGGGAGGATTAGCATTGCTATGGAAAAATACAGGAGGAGTTGAGATAAAAGGAAGCTCTAATCATTATATAGACTTTGAAGTTGAGTGCACTCAGATGGGAAGATGGAGATATACAGGATTTTATGGGTGTCCAGAAAGAAGTCGTCGACAAGAATCGTGGGACATAATTCAATCACTTGCAATAAGATCGAATTTATCATGGTGTATGTTAGGGGATTATAATGATATGTTGTATAACTATGAGAAGATTGGAGGTCGTCCGCAGCCAACGCATTTACTTGAAGGGTTCAGTAAAGTAATTATGGATTGTGGATTGGAAGATTTAGGTTTTAAGGGTAGTAAGTTTACTTGGGAGAAATCAAGAGGAACAGACATATGGATTCAAGAAAGATTAGATAGAGGGCTTGCAACTCAAGGTTGGAAGGAATTGTTCCCATATGCTGATATTACAGTGATAGAGGTATCTACGTCTGATCACTTACCTCTGTTACTTCAACTGAACTCGCAGGTTTATATGCCAAGAACGAAGAGATTCATATTCGAGAACGTATGGATTCGAGAAGCAGAATGTGAAAATGTCGTGAAAAATAGCTGGGAAAGTAATGAGGTGAGTAATATCTTGGCCAAAATTGAGTACTGCTGCATGAAGCTGGAAGAATGGGGTGGTGGAAAAATGAAGGAGTTTGGGAGTAAAATACAGAATTGTCGAAACTTGCTGAGAAAATTTAGATCGAGGAGATATGCATTCGGGGTTAAAAAGTATAATGAAGTAAGATGGGAATTCTTAAATCTGTTGGAAAAACAAGAAGTGTACTGGAAACAAAGAGCGAAACAATTTTGGTTACAGGAGGGTGACCAAAACACGAGGTATTTTCACAAGTTTGCATCAGGGAGGAAAAGAAATAACCAAATATGCAAACTTAAAAATAAGGATGGTGAGTGGAAGGACAATAAGCAGGATATTCAGGGAATAATTACAGACTATTTTACGGAGCTGTTCACGTCCTCTCGAACTGCAGGAAGTATATCAAGCAGAGACAAAGTTCAGGGTGTTACGGTGGAACAAAATGAGCAACTTATTAAGCCAATTTCAAATGATGAAGTTAAGAGTGCTGCTTTTCTCAATGCATCCTGAAAAAGCTCCGGGATATGATGGGTTGAATCCTGCATTTTATCAAGCTTTTTGGAGAATAGTAGAGAAAGATGTGGTTGAATTTTGCAGGAATTTTTTCACTACAGGTGAACTACCTCTGGAGTTTAACCGTACGATGATATGTCTGATCCCGAAGGTGAAGCAGCCGGAACAGATGTCTGACTTACGACCAATATCGTTGTGTAATGTACTGTTTCGTTTCGTGTACTGTCTAAAGTTTTGGCTAACAGATTAAAGGTTTGCTTACCAACATTAATATCTAAGAATCAGAGTGCTTTTGTCGAAGGTAGACTATTAACAGATAATGCCTTGTTAGCATTTGAAGTTAATCATTATATTAAAAGGAGAACGCAAGGGAAGAAGGGAGTGGCTGCATTAAAAATTGACGTATCTAAGGCATATGATAGACTGGAATGGGATTATATTGAGGGCATGCTGGAAAAGTTTGGTTTTCATGAGTTGTGGAGGGAGAGAATTATGAAGTGTGTTAAAACAGTATCGTATAATTTTCTGCAACAAGGGGTGGTTTTTGGAGAGATTTATCCGTAAAGAGGGATTAGACAGGGGGATCCCATTTCGCCATACTTGTATATTTTGTGTGCTGAAGGTCTTACGTCACTGATTCGGAGAAATGAAGAAGTGGGACTGATTCATGGGTGTACTGTTGCTAGAGGTGCTCCACCTATTTCTCACTTACTTTTTGCTGACGATTGCTATTTCTTTTTTAAGGCAATAGAGTCGGAAGCAGGAGTGATGAAAAGCATAATAAGGCGCTACGAGGAGCTATCTGGTCAGGCTGTTAACTTCAATAAATCCACCATCACTTTCAGCCCAAATATGACAACAGAAGCTCGTGGGATTGTTAGTGGTATTTTAGAAGTGGGAGAGATTCAAAACCCGGGGAGATATCTGGGGTTACCAATGGTAGTAGGGCGAAAGAAAAATGAGACTTTTCAATTCTTGGGTGATCGTGTACGACAAAAACTGCAAGGGTGGAGAAATACTGCTATGTCAAAGGTAGGTAAGTGTGTATTACTAAAGACAGCTGCACAGTCCATCCCGAATTTTTGGATGAACTTATTTCTGATTCCAAATGAGGTGTGTAACACAATTCAAAGGCAGATGAACAACTTCTGGTGGGGAGGGGGGAGTGATAGGAAGGGGATTCGATGGATGGCATGAGATAGGTTATGCCAGGTAAAAGATGCAGGAGGATTGGGATTTAAGGATTTGAGAACGTTTAATATCGCAATGCTAGCAAAACAGGGTTGGAGATTAATAAATAACTCTAATCCTCTTGTTACAAGCATTATAAAGGCAAGGTATTATCCCAGGACTGACTTTCTCAATGCAACTTTGGGGGATAATCCGAGTTACATGTGGCGGAGTATTATGGAAGCTCAGGAGGCAGTAAAGCAGGGATGCAGAAAGAAAATTGGTACTGGGAATGATACAAGCGTATGGAAAGTGCCATGGTTGCCAAGCAAGGAGAATGGTTATGTTACGACGGAGATGCCAACAGAAATGGAACACATTACTGTACAGAGCTTAATGCAGGTGGGAGAAAGAAAATGGGACGAGGATATCTTGACAAATATTTTTAATAGTAGAGATGTTCAACTGATTAAGAACATCCCTATACTCATTTTGGAAAGACAGGATTCGTGGTTGTGGCTCTATGATGAGAAAGGAAACTTCACGGGTAAAAGTTGCTATCGAAAGTTAGTTGGTGAGTATAGTACAACAGACGGCAGGTTTTGGAGAAAGATTTGGGCACTGGAAGTACCGGGGAAAATTATATTTTTTATATGGAGAACGTGTAAATCTTGTTTACCAACGGCAATAGCATTAAGAGACAAGAGGGTTGATATTGATAACAGATGTTCCTGGTGTCATACGGCAACTGAGGATGCAATACATGTTCTTTTTGAGTGCTCTTTTGCAAGATTAGCATGGGATGCACTGGGTTTTGCAGACTGGGTCCAAACGGTACCAGGTGAGACAATTCTAGACATGTTTAAGCGCTTGTTTACAACTGGAACAATGGAACAGTGTGTGTTAATCGCAGCTCTGTGCTGGAGTTTGTGGAATCGTAGGAACAAGTGGGTATGGAATACAATTGACATGTCGGTGTTTGGTACTAAGAGTGCTGCGATAAATCTGTTAGAAGATTGGAAAAGAGCTCAGCAAGAAAAGGTCAAGTGTACCCCAACCATAAACTCGAGGAGTAGGTGCTGGCAAAAACCTCCAGTGGGATGGGTTAAAATAAATATAGATGCAGCAACGTTTATGCAGGATAATTCAATTGGGATTGGAGGAGTAATCCGCGATGATAGGGGAGACTTTGTACGTGCTATGTGTCAACAAGTGGAAGGGTTATGGCAGCCGAGGGAGGCTGAGGCTATTACTCTCAGGGAGCTTTTGTCTTGGACGAAGAAGTATGGATTTGTTCGGTGTGTGTTTGAGACCGATTCGAAGCTTCTTGCAGATGCTTATAATGGAGCGAAAGGGAATTTTTATTTTCATTCTATTGTTAGTGATTGTATTGAGTTAAGTAAGCACTTTGAGAATGTGCTAGTACAATTTGTGCATAGGTCTGCGAATGTAGTAGCTCACTGTTTAGCTAGGGCTTCTCATTCTGAGCCAGACTTACGGGAATGGAGTACTCTTGCTCCTGAATTCCTTATGGATGTAATCATTGCTGATTCTGTTTAATGCAAGTACGTTTGTTTCAAAAGAAAAAAAACACACACCCTCGCACTCAAGAAACCGCCTCTCTCTGTCTTGTCTCAAAATCAGGGTTTTCATCAGAAGATTTTAGGCTTCAAAATTTGGGGATTTTGTTTGGGGTTACTTAGGGTTTCAATTGGGGCTAAATAAGGTTTCAATTTCCACTCTCTAAAAAATAGGTTTATAATTTTGGGGTTAGGCTTTCACTGATTTGGGTTTCTATTCGGGGTTTCAGTTGAAGAGTGTTCTTCAAGACTTTAGGGTTCAAGCTTGGTTTTGGTTCAGAATCAATGGGTTAACGTTGATTTATTTCGATTTTAAGGTATAGCCCCCCCTCTCTTTGTCTCGTTGAGGTCGAGAAGTCTCTTAAACCTGTTGCCTCTTGCGCTATGCCTGCACTTCCAGGTTTCAGATTCTATTATCTTATATTTACATTTTTATATCATTACTTGTGTTGTTTGTGTTCGTTTAATACTTTTCTAATATTAATTTTATCTGAAATTTATGGAGTATTTGATAAGGAACTAAGAAAATGATAATTCCACTTTCTTTAAAAAAACATGTTGGTCGTATGCACAAGATGAATTGATGAATTGTCCATTTCGCGTTTGTATGTCTTGATCAGCTTCGGAAGCTCTGGAAGCCCTCAATTACTACAAGTTGAATGGAAAGTCTATGAGGATAATGTGGAGCCAGAGAGATCCTCTTGCACAAAAGAATGGTGTTGCTAATCTCTATGTCAAGAATCTTGACTCTTCAATTACCAATGCTCGCTTGCACGCCATTTTTTCCAAATATGGAACTATACTTTCTTGCAAGTTGGCTGAGGAAAATGTCAAGAGTAAGGGCTTTGGATTCGTGCAATTTGATTCTGACGACTTTTCCCTTTCTACTATAGCTGCTATACATCGATCTTTTCTTGAGGGAAAGCAGTTGTGAGCCCCCCTACACTTTCTAAATTTTTGCACTGTTTCTTATGTTATTTGGTAATGTTTCATCTGTAACGTTAGGGTCAACTGCATCATGTAATTTCCCCTACTCATTACATGTATGTATTCAGTTTCAACTGTAGTTGCTTCTTTGATGTTTCATTACATGTTTCACACTTCCCTACCATACATGTTCCATACAGGTCTTCTCATTTCATTTTATAGTAAAAACTATAAATTGTATTAGGTCTGCTAATCTAAATGTCTACATGATCATTAACTTTGATACATGTGCTCTAAGTTATTGCTTCTTATCTGCTTAATTAAGAGACTTCTTATACTGTCATGTTTAGTGTCATAAGTTTACATTGATGTATATATTTGAGGCATTTCTAAGGAGCCTGAACTTTTTTAACTGCTTGTCATAGTTTCTTGTGGAGTAAAAATCTTGTCCAAACTAATTATTTGGTCTGTGTCCAAGTTTATAAAGAAGAGTGAGAGGGAGAATGCATGTGAAGAATTAAATTTTACAAATCTATATGTGAAGTATCTTAGTGAAGATGTTACAGAGGATGTCCTTCGCGAAAGGTTTTCAGAATATGGGAACATCTCCAGTGTGGTCATCATGAAGGACAGTGCTGGAGTATCAAAATGATTTGGGTTTGTTGGATTCAATTTACATGAAGATGCTAAGAAGGCCATGGAGGCTCTGAATGGTGCAATCATTGGTAAGCACACTTTCAACTTTTATCTTTGTATGCCTTACAGACTCATCAATGAAACTAAAAATGGAAAATATCTGCGTTGTGAATGCAGCCCACGTAAAGAAAGAGCCTGCATTCCACCACCTCTGTTCCAATTCAAAACTTGGTATCATGTATTGGTGGTGAAAAGAAGACTAATTAGCTTGTGGTTTGTAGATTCATTTTTCCACTTTCAATCCAATGTTAACGTTGTTTGCAGATTTGTCATTCTTAGTTGCTGCAAAAAACCCTGTTGGTTCCTGTATTGAAGTATATTAATAGCCTGTTGTTTCTCTCTACAAGATCAAGCCAGGTTCATGGTGTTACAAGATAGAGATGGTTTTGCATTTCATCGTCCATGACTCCATTCTTAACCTTTAGGAAGGACGTGCAATAGATGAGCAGACTTATTGACCTTTGTTAACCAAGCTACCACTTTCAACAAGGATTATTACTTCTGAAAATCTTCTACAGATCTATGTTTCTTTGAATTGGCTAGATCGCCCAGTGGATTGGTTTCTGCTGATTGGAAGGCAGAACCGATGACTACTGTGATTTGAATATATTGCATAAATTTAGGTTCTTTTAACTTAGAATATTTAGATCCTTAACTGGGCCCCACTTAACTGTTAAGTGAAAATAGGGTTAAATATCAAAGTGGTCATTCAACTGAACGACATATATCAGTTTAATTATCAAAGTTAACGGGGTATCATTTGAATCACTAAAGTTATAATAAATATCATACATATACCTCAAAATATGTGTTCGAGAATTAAAATTTATTTTATGGAGTTCTATATATTTTTCTTGAATCCTATTACAACCAAATGAAAATGTATGAATTCTAGTATTTTCTATAATATAATAAGATTTTTTAAAATTTATCTACTATTTATTTTTAATTTTGTAGTCATTTGTTTTATTTAAATAAACATAATTAGTAGATAAATTTTAAAAATTTCAAAAAATCATCTAAAATACTATAAATTCATAACTTTTTATTTGGTTGTAATAAGATTTAAAAAAAATGTTTAGAACTCCATAAAATAAATTTTAATTCTCGAGCACATATTTTGAGACATCTGTTTGATATTTATTATTATTTTAGTGATCCAAATGATACCCCGTTAAATTTGATGATTAAACTGATATATGATTTTCAAGTGAGTGACCACTTATTTAACCCAGTGAAAATATAAGAGCCTCTCCTTTTTTCTTCTTGTTTTCTGATCACTACTAATTACTGCTCCGCTGTTTGCCACATTCTGTTGAGTTTCTGTAAAAGCCTGCATTAACTCCTATACCTTGTGATTCAGTTTGTCAAACTTTGTGTGTTTTGTTTACTGGATTAGATGTCAAGCTTTTCTTGTTATTATTTTATGGCTCTCCCATGTTGAAAGGCTTTGGTACTAAATATGACGGGCCCGAGTCCAGGATCTTATCAAAGGACGACTAATCGGAAGTTACTCTATTATTCATTCTCCCCTCTTTCTGTGATAAAACCTTTTCATTTAGGGGATGCCAACTGACTGAGGAGTAACAACTGTCTGATTGATTTGGTAAAAATTGAGATTCGACCTTATTCCATGGCTTGATTTTTGTGGCTGAAGTTTTTTCCTTGTTATCATCTATAACTGTTTAATGTTTTATAGTGTTCTTCTATGGGGTAGGCAACATACTTGTTTACTTCAGTTTACATTAATCATCTCGCTTTTGTCATTTTTTTCCTTAAAAAGAACTCATTTTTAGTTTCCATTTTGCCATCGGCAGGGGGTGATTATATTCTATGAGGTGTTTTTATATTCTATGAGGTGTTTGAAGATGAACATAAAGATTGGGGTGCAACAATCAAAATAGAAGGGGATTATATATGGCCCTTACGACTACTTCGAGCAGTAGCCTACACGTCGTGTATCAGATCTGTAACTAATTTTGCTAGCTAAACATGTTCTTGTACTATTTTTTTGGTTATGCCACATTTCTAAGTTTTTAATATTTGATAGCAGGTTAGTGTATGGTTTTTCAATACACTCTATATGATTTTTTTGTCGCATTTGAAATACTTTTCATTTCTTATAAACCCATATCAAAGTCACACATATACTATTATCACACTAATCCAACTTATGTATACTTTTCGTATAATGTCACATGTAATTTATTATCTGTGCTGATATATTGTTTAGGAATGAGTACGCTTGACTTATTTAAACAATTGTTCCCTTCTGCAATTTTTACTTGAATTGTTGTTTCTTTTACATCTGAAATTGTTCCTTTCTTTTGCATTTTAATATCCTAGCATTTAATGTGTTCTCCGATTTTAGACATGATATGATTTGCACCCGTGACTCCAGTTTTAAATCTTATAGTGTGTTCACTACTGATATATGTATAATTATATTGCAGAGAAAAAGCAGGAGAATCTGAATGCAAACATGATTACAATATCTCCAATCCACATTACTCGGTAATTATCATAACAATTTGAATGGAATGTTGTTTTTGGCCATATGATACTTGACAGTAAATTGTTAATTAAAGTATCTCACATCACTAATTGTTATCACAAATTAATAGTAATGTTATTTGCCATTGTATGGTTCCTTCTCACGTAATTTACCCTGTTACTTGTGGCACACCGGCATATCATGTGGCTGTCAAAACATTGTAGATTTTCTTCCCCCTAAAAATTTCTACCCTTAATATGCTAGTACTGTTTTCTTGGCAATGTAATATACAAACTTTTGTGTCAAAACCTTTAACATTCTACTATGCTAATTGTATTTGATTTTGATACCATGCCCTGTTTGAAAGGCTGTTGATTTTTTCTTGTTAATTATATGAAAGGTTGTTATCACTCTCGTCTGGATTGAATGTTAGGCTTTACCGTTACAAGTAATTAACATGATCATTAGAATTGCCCCCCTCTCTCATTGAGGTTGAGAAGTCTCCTAAGCATGTTGCCTCTTACGCTATGCCTGCACTTCCAGGTTTCGAATTCTATTATCTTATATATTTTTATATTATTACTTGTGCTGTTTGTGTTCGTTTATAGAGTTGAAGGGTACGGAAAGCATTGATGTTACATATGGAGTTGGTTCTAATATTCGAATTGATAGTAGAGGTACAGAGGTCATGCGAATTCTCCCGCGGTTAAATGAGGTATAAGACACTACTCACTGAATGATTCTATTATGGTTTTCTTCACTTGCTTTTGACTGCATTAACTTATAATTTTAGATCAGCTATATGTACATATATTTCTGTTTTGTATGTAATAGAAAGAACATTAGAAAGAAAAACTTTCTAATTTTTTTTATGTGTTTGATTCTTTTCATCAGGCAAGTGGATCTTCCATAGTGAAAGATTATGCAAAGCACTAACCCCTTATGTAAAACCTTTTTCTTAATCTCTTATAAACTTAGCATTTCTTTAATTAGCTTATGTTGTAATAGTATTGAGTAGAATGTGATGAATTTTGATTGCAGGTATGTGCTAGACGTGAATGTAGAGTAAGCAAAAGATGTTATTGTCGACAAGAAGCTATTGAATGTGGCCCGTGACCCTGCTACTAGAATTGATAGTTCAAGATTATTTATTTTTGTAAATTCAGTTTGTATTATATTGTTTGGAATTTATGAGATGAACATGTAATATGGGATGGTAGTATGGTGATGGTGAAGGTAGTTGTGTTGATTTGTGATAACTGATGTTATGGTTGGTGGATTGGTTGATTGTGTTGGTTTTAAGACTATGGTCTTATTTATGGGCAAACCAATTTACAAATAGTTCCTTGTATTTTTTTTTTGTAAAAACGTTGCAATAGGTCATTATAGTGTTGCTAATAATCAGTGTAAAATGTTTCAAAAGACACTAAAAATGTTGCAAAAAACACTAAAAATGTTGCAAAAATATTAAAAAATGTTGCAAAAGGGTTGCATCAATACCCCAAATATGGGCCCACCAGTGGGCCCATTGGTAGGGCTCACATGTGGGGCCCACATGTGGGGCCCATAAATATTGTACTAATAGCCGAAAACCTGTTGTAACACTTTTCAAGTCTTATTGCAACCTCATTGGTGTTGTAATAGCATATTTCTGTAACGGATAACCAATGGTTGCAATAGGGTGTGTCCGGGGTTGCGAAAAACTGTATTGCAACGCCTAAAATTGCAACCCCGAAAAAGAGTCGCAATAGCCATTTTTGGCCTTTAGCAACGCTTTTTTGGCCTTTAGTAACGGTTTCTTGGGGTTGCAGAATCCAATCTATGGCGTAGTTGTCAGTGATTGTGAACAAGGATTATCAATGTGTAATTGAGATAAGAATTTGAAAGTACTTCACTATTATAAAATTAGAATAGGAGAAAAACTTGTCTTTCGCGCAATCTACCACAAGTACTTCACCTTCCTCTATCACCGGCTTGATTCGCCTCGTTGGCTTTGTCTCTACCAAAGAAATAGACTTATTAAGTCATCTCGTATCTCAATTGCGTCTCAAACCGATTTCACAAAGCCCTAATCGTCTACCCGTACGCGTATTATTAGCTTATAGAGTAATTAATAACAATTAGGACTCAATTGACCATATAATTCACATAATACATAAGTTACATATTCATTCTAGGTTTAAAATAGTTTTTAGAATCGAAATCGACTCGTTATTCGCTTCACTGAACAATATCTCACTTGTTTCCTATTTTACGAGATATATTGGACTCGTCTCTATACGTAATAAGGCTTGTAAGTAAATAAATATCGAAACTCGGCTCGCTTCTAAAAGAAATCAGGATTTAAAACTACTTTTAATGAAAACAAATCATTTTTCTGAGTCAAAGGGCTTTCATTTCGCTCAAATCGGATAAACGGTTCAATTATCGCTCAGTAAATATAGATAAATCAATTTATTATTCAATTGAATAATTATTCCTAATTATTGAACCCTAAAATATTTTTAAATAATTATTTGGGAAAAATCAGAATTAAAAATGATTTTTCCATAACTTTTGGAATTAAAATGAATTTATTATGATTTAACTTTTGGAATTAAAATGAATTTATTATGATTTATTGAAAATTATTTAATTAATTATCAAAAAAATTATTTATTTTTAAAAAATTAATAAATAATAAACAATTAAAGAAATAAATAATTCTGATTTTTAAAAAATATTTCAGAATTATTTATAATATAAATTAATTTATAAAATAAATAAAAACTGATTTTATAATTAAAAAAAATCCAGAAACATTTGTCAGAAAAGAATATTGTTAGATATATTTGAGATGTCATGTATAATATGTTTCATGTTTAGTTTTCAGATCTTGACTAACAGGAAATATCAGTACTTACTGAAATCATGACTTACTATAAGTCAGAACATAATATCAGGACTTAAGGTCATGTTAGAACTTAAGTACGGGAGAACTTACAGTTAAGGAAGGAAACTGATTTGCAGTAGAAGATTGAGACTAAAACAAAGGAAGATATGCATTGAAAGAGTTAGAGGACTGAAAGACTTGTAGAAGATATCTGACTGATATATTTTAGGAGACAGAATTATATTCCATATCAATTAGAATATATCTTGTAACTGTGTAGTATATAAACACAACTTAGGGTTTACACTATATATGTTATCATTATCGAGAAGATTATACATTATAACCTAGCAGCTCTTAGTGATATTGTTCATCACTGAGAGAGAACAACAGTTCTTATTGTAACAGAGTTTATTCAATATACTTGATCTTTGTTACATACTTGTGTTAAATCGATTTGATTGTATAAACACTGTATTCAACCCCCTTCTACAGTGTTGTGTGACCTAACAAGTGGTATCAGAGTATATATGTTAACACACATACATTAAAGATCCAAAACAATCATGTCTGAAGAAACACAAACTCCAATCAAGCCCACCAAAACTCAAGAAACTCAAAACACCCAAACTCATAGTCGATATGAGACTATTAGGGTTCCCATACTGAGACCTTTTGAGTATCCCATATGGAAAGTGAAGATGGCTATGTTTCCGGAAGCTACAGATCCAGAATACCTTGACAGAATTAATGAAGGACCACATATGCCTACCAAGCTCTCTGTTGTAGTTGATGATCAACCAGCAAAGACCATACCCAAGGGGACAAGTGAGTATACAGCTGAAGATATCTCATCTATTGCCAAGGATGCAAGGGTAATGCATTTGCTGCATAGTGCCATTGATAATGTCATGTCAAACAGGGTAATTAATTGCAAGACTGCAAAGGAGATATGGGATGCTTTGGAAATAAGGTGTCAGGGAACTAATGCAATCAAGAAGAACAGGATGACTATACTCACTCAAGAGTATGAGCACTTTGACTTAAGAGCTGATGAGTCATTAACTGAATTATATGACAGGTTTGTCAAACTCTTGAATGATCTGTCACTTGTGGACAAGGAATATGATCTTGAAGATTCAAATCTAAAATTCCTTTTAGCTCTTCCCAAAAATTGGGATTTGAAGTCTACTACCATAAGAGACAACTATGTTCTTGATGAAACTACTTTTGATGAAATTTATGGTATGCTCAAGACTTATGAACTTGAGATTGTTCAAAGGAGCAAGAGACATGGGAGAAAGTCAAGGATAGTTTCTCTTAAGGCTAAGGAGGAATCTCCTAAAATTGTTGTCTCAAAGAAAGGCAAAGAAAAGGCTCTCATCATAAAGTCTGATTCAGAGTCATCATATTCTGATGATGATGATTCAGAAACTAAAAGCTTACCTGACATGAATGATGATGCAGAGATGATGATATTGTTTGCTCTTATGGTGAAGGGTATCACAAAGATAGCCTACTAGAAATTCAGAAAGGGAAAGAAGTTTTCCAGGAAAGGTGTAAGTGCTGATAAGAAAAGGTTCAGAAAGTCTGAAGGCAAAAGTGCAAAGTCTGACAGAGGAGACAACTCAAATGTCAAATGCTACAATTATGGTGAAAGAGGCCACATATCTTCTCACTGCAAGAAGGAAAGAGTGATAAAGGAAAGACACTTGTCATAAAGAAGAAAAGCTGGACAGACTCTTCAGATTCTGAAGATGAGGTGAATTATACCTTGATGGCAAATGCTGATGGCAACCCTGAAACTGCTGAATTGAAGATACTTCAAACAGCTTATGTTTTTCATACTGATGATATTACTGAGTTAAGATTATATCTTAAAACCATGTTTATTAGTTACGGAGATCAAACTTTAACGTGTGAAAGAATAACTTCTGAAAATCTTGCTTTTAAAAAGAGAAATGACTATTTGGAAAAAGAGTTAGTTATGTTCCATCAAACTCAGAAAGAAAGAGATGATGCCTTTTATGTTAGAGATGAAGTGCTAAAATTGAATGAATCTCTAAAAACTGAGTTAGAAAAGGAAAGAGAGATTATCAGAACTTGGACTAACTCTGGCAGAACAACTCAGAATTTGCTAAGTAGTGGAAACTGGAAAGAGGGCTTAGGTTATGGAGATGACAAAAGTGAAAAAGGAACTGAGCAAATTGAGCCAATCGTTGTTAAACAAACTGTCAAGCCAAAGGTAAATCCTGTTAAGTTTGTAGCTAAAACTGTAAAGTCTGATTCTGAAAAGATGAAAGAATCTAGGACAGAAGTAAAAGAAAAGTCAACTTCTGAAAAATTAAAACAGGATAAACCAGCTGAAGTTAACATAGGCTTAATGACAAAGAAGCAGCTTAAGCATAAGCTGAAAGAGATCAGAAATGTAAACAAGGTCAAGGAAGCTAGGAAAAATAGGAATGGAAAGGAAGGTGTAAATAAAAGCAATAATTATATGCCTGTTCCTAATGCTCCTAGAAAGAGACGTTATAACTGTGGAAACTCTAACCATCTTGCTTCTTTTTGCAGGAAGAATAAGGATATAAACTATTTACCTCCTCATTCAGGAGTTAAGATCAGTCTGTTAGGTTTAAGCCACAAAATCCTTGTTTTCATTGTTGTAGTTTATGGCATTCCATTTATAATTGTAAGAAATATCATAGTTTGTACTATGATTATTATCAAATAAAACCTTCTTTAAAGAAAGTTAGCATTATTCCTTCTAGTGTAAGTTTTGATGCAAAGTCTGATACTGTAGAGTCTGATAAACATCATGTTAGCATAAACTCTGATATTAAATCCGCTACAAATGCTAACAAACTTAATAAGGCCAAAGGATCCAAGCAAGTTTGGGTCCTTAAAACTAACCATTAGTGGTCTTTGTGATTGCAGGGCAACAGGAAAAACATCTTAGTTCTTGACAGTGGATGTTCATGACATATGACTGGAAATAAAGCCCTGATATCAGACTTTGTGGAGAAAGCTGGCACATGAGTTTCTTATGGAGATGGCAACATGGGAAAAACACTAGGATATGGCAAAATCAATCTTAGGAATGTCATCATTGAAACAGTAGTTCTTGTCTCAGGACTTAAACACAATCTGCTAAGTGTGAGTCAAATCTGTGACAGAGGTTATCATGTGGATTTCTTTGAAGAACACTGTGAAGTTGTAAGTAAATCTACAGGCAAAGTAGTTCTGAAAGGTTACAGGCATGGTAACATTTATGAAGCCAGACTTTCAATAAACTCTGATGGTTCTGCAATCTGTCTGTTGAGTAGAGCATCAATTGAAGAAAGCTGGAATTGGCACAAGCAACTCTCTCATTTAAATTTTAACAATATAAATGAACTTGTAAAGAAAGATCTTGTGAGGGGATTTCCAAATTCAGTATTTGCTCCTGATGGCCTTTGTGATTCATGTCAAAAGGAAAAACAAAGAAAATCTTCATTCAAGAGCAAAACTGAATCCTCAATTCTTGAGCCTTATCACCTACTGCATGTTGATCTATTTGGTCCAGTCAATGTCATGTCTATTGTAAAGAAGAAATATGCTATGGTTATAGTGGATGAGTTCACAAGATACACTTGGGTGTTTTTCTTGCACAAGAAGACTGAAACTGCATCTACTCTAACTGATCATGTCAAACAGCTGGATAAATTGGTCAAAGATTATGTTAAAATCATAAGGAGTGATAATGACACTGAGTTCAAGAATTCAATCATAGAAGAGTTCTGCAAAGAGCAAGGAATCAAACATGAATTTTCTGCACTGGAACTCCAAAGCAAAATGGAGTTGTAGAAATAAAGAACAGGACTCTCATTGAAGCTGCACGAACTATGCTTGATGAAGCAAAACTACCAACCTACTTTTGGGCTGAAGCTGTGCAGACTGCTTGTTTTAAACAGAATGCTACACTTATAAACAAGCATGGAAAAACACCATATGAGATGGTGAAGAAAAAGAAGCCAAATCTGAAATACTTTCATGTATTTGGATGTAAGTGTTTTGTTCTTAAGACTCATCCTGAACAGCTGTCAAAATTTGATCTAAAAGCTGATGAAGGAATTTTTGTTGGATATCCACTTTCCACAAAAGCCTTCAAAGTCTATAATTTAAGAACAAGGGTTGTCATGGAATCTATCAATGTATCTTTTGATGATAAGAAAATTACTGGACTTGAAGATTTCAATGATCACGATCAGCTGAGATTTGAAAATGAAGACTTAAATTCTGATTCTGTAAATTCTGATGACATAAAATTTGATCATGTAAGTTCTGACGGGTTAAGTTCTGATGTCATTGAAACTGTGGTAAAAACTCTATAGGAAAATGCACCTGTCCAGGGGGAGCAAGCTGAAGATCCTACACAACTCAAGACTCTCAAGAAGCATCAGAACCTGTCACTGGCTCTTCAAGTTCTGATTCATCAAGTTCTGATGAGCCAAATTCTGATAATTCTGGAAACTCTGATTCTTCAAATCCTGATGGATCCAACTCAAATTCTGAAGTCTTAGAGTGCATAACTACAGGGGGAGCATCAGAAAATGTTGATGGAGATAGCATGGATCATGGGGGAGGATCCAGTTCTAGAGAACAACTTCCATCTGCAAGGAAGTGGACTAAGGCACATACACCTGACTTAATAATTAGAGATCCTGAAGCAGGTGTCAGAACTAGAACTGTAACATCAAATGAATGTCTCTATCATTCCTTTCTATCTCAGTCTGAACCAAAGAAAGTGGATAAAGCTCTTCAAGATGCTGATTGGGTGCAAGCAATGTAGGAAGAGTTAAATGAATTTGAAAGAAATAAAGTCTGGACCTTAGTGCCAAGACCAAAGAACAGATCTATTGTTGGTACTAAATGGGTGTTCAGAAATAAAACTGACAGTGATGGCATAATTACAAGGAATAAAGCAAGGCTGGTTGCTAAAGGCTACTCTCGACAGGAGGGTATTGATTATGATGAAAATTTTGCACCAGTTGCTAGATTATAAGCCATAAGAATCTTTTTGGCTTATGCTGCTCACAAAAAGTTCAAAGTCTTTCAAATGGATGTGAAAAGTGCTTTTTTCAATGGAGAATTGGAGGAAGAAGTATATGTTGAACAACCTCCAGGCTTTATAGATCCTAAATTTCCCAATCATATCTATAGGCTTAACAAAGCACTTTATGGCCTTAAGCAAACTCCAAGAGCATGGTATGAGACTTTAGCTCAATTTCTTCTAGAAAATGGATTTAACAGAGGCACAATTGACAAGACTTTATTCTACCTCAACCATGGAAATGACTTACTTCTGGTACAGATATATGTTGATGATATCATTTTTGGCTCTACAAATACAAAGCTTTGTGAAAGATTTTCCAAGCTAATGCAGTCAAGATATCAAATGAGTATGATGGGAGAGTTGAGTTATTTTCTGGGACTTCAAGTCAAACAAACTGAAGATGGTACTTTCATCAGTCAATCCAAGTACACTAGAAATCTACTCAAGAAATTTGGAATGCAAGACAGTTCTACTACTTCAACTCCCATGGCCACTGCAACCAAGTTAGATAAAGATATTGGTTCATCAGTAGATATAACTAACTACAGAGGTATGATTGGATCTTTACTCTATTTAACTGCAAGTAGACCTGTTATCATGTATGCTACCTGTCTTTGTTCAAGATTTGAGGTTGATCCAAGAGAACCTCATCTAATAGCTGTGAAAAGAATTTTCAAGTACCTCAAGGGTATAGCTGATATAGGATTGTGGTATCCTAGAGAATAAGATTTTAATCTAATAGGTTACTCAAATGCAGATTTTGCAGGATGCAAAATAGACAGGAAAAACACTAGTGGAAGTTGCCAATTTCTTGGAGGCAGATTGGTTTCTTGGTTTAGCAAACACAGAAGTCAATTTTCACATCAACTGCAGAAGCAAAATATATTGCTGCAAGATTCTTTGGATGAAGAATCAGTTACTGGACTATGGGTTAGAATTTTCTAAAATACCCATTTACTGTGATAATCAAAGTGCTATTGCTACGACAGGTAATCCAGTTCAACACTCAATGACAAAGCACATCAACATTAGGTACCATTTCATAAGGGAACATGTGATGGAAGGTACAGTGGAATTGCATTTTGTTCCAATAGATCAACAACTAGCAGATATCTTCACAAAACCACTATGTGAAGCTACTTTTACAAGACTGGTAAATGAACTTGGAATGGTTTCAGGTTCTTTCTCTAAATTTGCTTAGTTTTTGTTCTCATGCATCAGACTTTATGATCAGTGTTTACAGATTGTCTTATCTCTATGTAATATATGCTTAAATTGTAATACATTAAATGCTGATTGTTATCTGATGTGGATCTATATACTCTTATAGTGATTTGAATGTTCAGTGACTATTCAATCCAATGAGGATACATGTGATGGATACCGACCTAGTAGTCTTTAACATACTAGAAATCCCATGTTTGAATTAGTTGTTTATGTGGAAACTCATTAACACAAGCAAATTCTGATTTAGAGCTTAGTCAAATTTACTTTATGTATCTTATTACTAAGTCACAAACTAGATTCTTGCTTCTCATCTGTCAAATTCTGATGTCAGTAAATCTTAAGGATGAACCATATGCTTGATAAGCCTCACTTATCTGAAGAAAAGAAAAGAAAAGAAAAGAAAATTGAAGTCAGGTACTCCTTTGAGATCTAGAGTAAATATGTGGAAGGGAAGACCAAGTGCATTGTTGGTATTAAGTGATATGCATTAGAAAAGCAAATAAATTTTTCTTGGTGACTTTTCACATTCTCTGATTACTGGAGAAATACTCTGATAATAGCATAAATTTTGATAGCAGCCGTGACTCACTTACACTGAGAAGCCACTGTGAAAAAGAATATTAAAAGATGCATAAAATGAGAACAAATAGCTTAGGTGGATTCTTGCATAAATTTATTCTACAATAGACTTCATTATTAATGATAGATTTTAAGCACCTTTCTTTGTTATGCCTTATTTCTAAGATTACTGAAGTTTATCAGACTTTAATCTTAATCTGATATTTTCCTAAATGCACACACTCTCACTCCATATGAATGATGAAAATTACAGTGGTGATTAAGTTGTTTTAAATAAACAGTTAAGTGTCGTTTGCATAAATTCTGAGGACAAGTTCTGATGGAAGTTCTGATGATTAAACTCTGAAGAAAACAAGTCAGTATTTATATGAAGAATCACAGATACAAACATTCACTTTTTGAGTAAAGAAGCCATGTTCTGATGACTGTTAAGATATGATAATAGTCAAGTTCTGATATTAAATCCTGATGAAAACTCTGATGCTTACGTGGCATTATTTGTTACTTGACATATTTGTGGTAAATACTGAAACAGTCATATTTAATCAGAATATATTTAGGTGAGATAAAACAGTCATAATCGTTTGGGTTAGTGGTAAATGTGCTTGTCCTGAAAAACTGCATGTGCACAGTAATTATTGCGTATTTACCGTGCCCATTAACTCCTGCTTTAACTTTTTACCGACTGTTCACATGTTTCCAGGTGTAAATTGTCTGCCATGCTTCAAAAATATAATTGTTGAGTGGAGAGAGTATATATATGGGAGTTAATAGATTTTGTAATCTTTTACCTACATTTCTATTCTTAATCTCTCTTATTCTCTTTCTCTAATATTCTCTGAAGTTTTTTCTTAGAGGACTTTTATCAAACACCTTGCAAACACTCTCTTTCTCACTTAATTTCTTACAGAGATGGCACCAAAAGACTTGATTTTCAATGGAGCTAAGTTTGTTCCTAACAACTACTCGTCTATTCTTAGCAAGGATGAAGCTCCATCGGAACTTCACTTTATTCAGGACTTTCTTGCTAATTCTGATATTGGGTATGCTTTGACCCAACCTGAAGCAATCTCTGGAACTCAAGTGCTGGAGTTTTGGAGAAGTGGCGTATATGATGATGGTGGTGCTCATGGGTCCCCAAGTATCATCTTTACAACAGGGGAGGATGAGCATGTCGTTACTTTGGCCACAGTTCGCCAAACACTGCAATTGCCTGAGAATTGCATTTATTCGACTATTGAGGAGCCAGTTCTTCAACAGATGATGGCTCGTCTGGGGTATGAAAAGACATTGGAAAAGCTGGGTCAATTGAAGAGATCTCATATTTTGGAGGGAATGGAGTTTTTTCTTCGACTGCATCACAAAGGCTTTTGTAAACAAATGTTCTAATTTTGATGCAATCCCAATTCTCAGTCAACAAATCGGGTATGCTCTCATTAATCAAACTGATTTTGATTATGCAAGTGCTATTTTAGGCTTTATTGGGGATAGGATGACAGAAGATAGGAATACAATTTACTTTGCTAGATTCTGTCAACTTATTTATAGTTTTTGTTGTTCTGATAAGCCCCAATTAGCTAGTGATTCAATTCCACCATTTAGACTAGCTAAAAGAGCTTTTAATGACTTATTATCTACTGATAATATGAAGGTTGTGTGGAGACCCCTCCAAATTCCCATATATGTCAAACAAGCCTTAATAAACTATGATCCAGTTACATACACTGCATTATATCCTGATGTCCAACCATCTGAACCTCAACCTTCAGCACCTACCACCACTACACAAGCACCTCAAACTTCTCAATCACAACCAAAATCTACCATCAGGACATCTTTCAAACCATCAACTCAATCATCTCAACCTGAATCATTAGTACATACCATCAGATCTTCATCTTCCAGGTCAAAGAGGACAAAGTCTGTTCCTCAACCTCCTCAAAAGAGAAGGAAAATGATTCTAAGGGATGAATCTGACAGTGAAAAGGAAGCACAGGTTCATGCTTAAGAACCTGTGATAGTTGAAGCTGAGAATGTTACTTCTCAGAAAGAAACTGCAGCTCAAAGTTCTGATACTTTAAAGAAGAAATCTGTAAGTTATGATGCTGCAACAGCAACTCCTTCATTGACAAGGAGATTGAAGAAAATGAGGGCAAAAAGGTATAATACTAAATCTGCATCTGAAGATACTGCAGAAGCTGAGGAAGGGGATCAGGAATATCTGATCTCAAAAGAGCCAATTATAATTGAATCTCTGCCACCTCTAGCTAAAGACCAAGACACTGTTCTTGATACAGTGCCAACACCTCCAATCTCTCCTATTGAAGCTACAGATGATGCAGAAGAATAAGCTACAAATTCTGAAATAGATATTCATAATCTGAATATACCCAATGTTCTTTATCTGGAAGCTCCACCAACAGAAGCTCATCAATCTCCAGTTCAATCTCCAATCTTAAATGTTGAGATACAAACTCCACCTGTTTCTCCAAAGCATGCTGAAATTCCAACAGTAGATGAGGTTATTCTTGAATCTCCAATTGCCTCACACACTGTTGTTCTGTCAGAACATAATGAATCTTCTTCAAGTTCTGAAGACAGTGTTTTTGTTGAGACTCCAGCTCCCATTCTAGGAAAGGAAGCACTGGTAAAGAAGTTTATTGAGCATGATGCACCTATACCTTGGGAGGATACTCGGAGGGGAGTTGAGTGGACCAAGAAGTGGAATGATTCTGAATTCATTCCAAGCTCTAACATTCTGACAGAGCATGTATCAAAAGCTGATGAGTTATTGTCAAATTCTGATTTCAAGACACAACTTAAGATCACTGCTCTCTCTACCAAGCATCTTCAAGGTCTTCACTCTCAAACTCAAGAAAAGATTGACAAACTTCTGGAAAAGGCTGAAAAGCTAGATATGGAAGCCAAGCTTGACAAAAAGAGGTTTATCAGACCTATTTCTGAGAAAATAGAAGTAATTGAGAAAGCTCAAGAGAAGCAACATGCCCAAATTTCTGAGGTCCTATAAAATCAAGCTTCTCAGCAAACTCAATTGAATAAAATTCAAACTTCAATAGAACTTCTTCTCTCACTCCTACTACTTGATGATGCCAAAAAGGGGGAGAAGATAGTTAAGTCCAAATGCTCAAATGATCAAATACTGAAGAAGACAGATGATGAAACTGATGACCAGGGAAACCCTAGTCAGGGTAGAGGTCAAGCTCAGAGTAAACAAAGCAGCAAAGTGAAACTAAACTCTGATGCAAGCAAATCTTCTACTCAAAAGAAGACAAGTTATGAAGCTGTTCAAACTGAAAATCTGATAGCAAGTACTGAAATTCAAAATCTAAGATCAAGTTCTGATGAGCAAAGTTTGATGATAAAGCCTGATGTTCTAGTACAAGGTGGAAGTCAAGATTCTCAAAAGTTTATGCAAACTCTGAAGCTCAAAGGTAAGAAGACTACAGTCTCCTACAAAGATCCCAAGATTCAGACACCTGATGAGGAAATTGCTAGAAGATTATTTCTGAAGCATAATCCAGGAATGGATTTGGATAATCTCAAGGAGGAAGAAGCTAGATTTAAAGCTGAAAAGACAAGTCTAAAGCCAAAAGCTTCTGTTGCAAAGAAACCTCCAAGGCCTAAGTAGAAAGGCATTTTGATTAAAGAAAAGACAATTTCTGAGGCATCAAAGCCCAAAACAAGAACACAATCTGTGATTGATCCTAAGTCAAAAGGAAAGGAAAAGGTTGATGAACCTACAAAGTTCCAAAAGAGGAAAATTCCTTCAGTTTTGATAGATCATGTCTATCAAACTACAATTCATGATGATGATACTCTGACTGAAGAAGATGTTCAAACTCTGAAAAGAAAGAAGATTTCTGAAGAATCAAAGACAACCTCTGACAAAGATCAAGTTGTTCAGAGTGAAGAACAGCAAGCAAAAGCAAAAGCAACAAGTTCTGATAAAGTCAAGAAGTTAACCTCTGACAGTGCTCAAGTTGATTTAGACAAAATGGAAGTAGTTGATAAAAAGAAACTTCTGTGGGAAAATGTCAAACCATCAGATCCAAAGAAAAGCCAATTGTTGTCTGATTTCATGTCTATTGGGTTAAATGCTAGAGAACCAAGAGACAGGGTTGGACTAGGTTCTGATGAAGCTAAAATCAAAATAGGACTTGAAGTTGCTACAAGAGATCCATTTTTACTAACTAATAAACCTCTTGAAGATGTTACTAAGAAACACCTTAACAAGGTTATCTCTGTTCAAGTGGTACTGGATGCTCATGATAAGTACAACATCAAAGAAAATCTGATTCTATTTCCTGAAGATGGAAGGACATATCAGATATCAGAATCAGATGTACTGAACAAAACTCTGAAAGAACTTCAATTCTTTCATTACCTTTTATTAGAGGTAAAGTCTGATATTACCAGGAGATGGTCAAAATTCATATTGAAGACCATCAGAGATAAAGCAAGAATTTCTAGTTCAAGATTTACTGAATTCATTCCAAATATTACTGAAGATGATGGAAGTAAAATTCCTATGAAAAAGGATTCTGCTAAGCTTGATGTAATACTGAATGAGAAATGTATCTGCTACAATGAAGATTCTTCTCATCCTAGGGTAATAAGACTGGACAATGGTTTAGAAAGAAACCATATCTCTGCTATAAGGACTGCAATCTATCAGATTGGAAGTCAGAATGAAGAGATGAAGCAAGTCAAGACTACACTCTCTCAGGTCCTGAGGATTAAAGAAGAAAAGCTGATATTAAACTTTGTTAAGAATCATTTTGGATTTAGATTGACTCAGTGAGATTGGTAAAAGCTACAAGGACTGTAAGTTGTAGTTAGTTATTCGGTTAAACTTTTAATGCATTTGTACTTAAATGTTTCTTTGACATCATCAAATATATTAACATGTATATTTTGAATAATTTACAAGTTGGGGGAGATTGTTAGATATATTTGAGATGTCATGTCTAATATGTTTCATGTTTAGTTTTCAGATCTTGACTAACAGAAAATATCAGGACTTACTGAAATCAGGACTTATTGTAAGTCAGAATATAATATCAGGACTTCAGGTCATGTTAGAACTTAAGTACGGGAGGACTTACAGTTAAGGAAGGAAGCTAATTTGCAGTAGAAGATTGAGACTAAAACAAAGGAAGATATGCATGGAAAGAGTTAGAGGACTGAAAGACTTGTAGAAGATATCTGATTGATATATTTTAGGAGACAGAATTATATTCCATATCAATTAGAATATATCTTGTAACTGTGTAGTATATAAACACAGCTTAGGGTTTATACTATATGTGTTATCATTATCGAGAAGATTATACATTGTAACCTAGCAGCTCTTAGTGATATTGTTCATCATTGAGAGAGAACAACAGTTCTTAGTGTAACATAGTTTATTCAATATACTTGATCTTTGTTACATACTTGTGTTAAATCGATTTGATTGTATAAACACTGTATTCAACCCCCTTCTACAGTGTTGTGTGACCTAAAAAATATCTGACAAAAACAGATCAAAACCGGGTTAAAAACCTAGTTTTAATTCGAGTAAACGGATTAGAATACGGGTCGGGTAAATGGGCAAAAGTGAGTGAGGGGAGTTCCACCTTAGTAGGTGAAGGTGGGGGTGTGAGGGTGGTGAGCCAAGGGGAGCCCTTGATGCAAGAACAGAGAGAAATTGAGAGAAAAGTTGGTACAGCTGAATGGGAAGAGCCCATTGTAAGTGAGTTAATGGATGTCAATGAGGCTGACAAGTAACAACTATTACAGCAAGAATATCAAGTTGTTTTAGACTCTGTTTCTTATGAAGCTGAGGCATTTACTCACCCTGTGTCATCATATCAAGTCTTAGCTGAACAGGATAATGTGGCTGCTGAAAGGATGCTAAACTTAGTGCATACCACTGCTTCAATGCAAAAGGCAAATGATGCCATCACATCCTTGCCATTTACAGCTGGTGATGACATTGATTATGGAACTGGTGGTTCTGAGGACTTCTTTGGGGATGAAGATGATGATGAAGAAGAGCTAATGGACATAGGGGGAGAAGCAGGCCGTAGCTCAAGATCAAGCATGCCATCTTGGGCATTTTCCAAGACATGTGATGAGCACTACTTCAAATATACTATATCTCACATTATTCAACAAACTCAGACAACTCTTCAAATCACCACAAATGCCAACACAAAGAAACTTCTACAAGCACACCTCAATTCTCTCCGACTACATCAAATATAATCTCTCAAACAGTCTATGGATGTCACTGAGCTGAAGACAGAAATTGATCAAGTCAAGAAGGATGTTATTGACAGGCTAGATGCTAAGTTTCCCAACACCACCATTCTTGACATTAACAGACAACTCATGAAAAATTCTGATCTGGCCGACAAAGTGGACTCTTTGGACACAAGTCTCAAGACACTGGAAGGTTCGATCACTGCAATACACTTACATCAAGCCCAACAAACTCAGTTGCTTCAAAAGTTAGTAGATGCACAAACTTCTACCTCCACTCAACTTGATGCTAACAAAAAGGGGGAGAAAGATTCACTTGTCCTAGTTAGTCAAGGAGAGCCAATCAGTGAGGGTGAGAATGTGCTAAACATACAAGTTAGTCAAGTAATTATTCCATAAATTATTTTCCTAAGCCACAAGTTTTGGATAGCATTGATCTGATCCAGATAGCAGCCGCTAAGTTGGATTCAAAAACAAATTTCAAGAAGCTTGATATTGTAGCAGTTGAGAAGGAATTGGATGATAAATGGAGGAAGATTGATGAAGAAATCACAAAGAAATTTGGTCCAATTGAGAAACCAAACAAGACCTTTCATCACTTCTCTCAAGTCAAGCAAATTTCTGTGAATGACATGAGTCTAAGTAATCTGGAAAATGGCCAACCTTCATGCATAAAGTCTCCAAAATCCAACTTGGTTTTGAAGCCCAAAAGGAATTATCCAAAGTCATCTGACAAAAATCCGTTGGATCTTAGGTTTGAGACTCCAAGGCTAGATGAAAAAAAGCTGTTGGCAAGGTCCATTGCATTCTTCAAAGATCTAACTAACTCAGTGCTAAAAAGAAGAATCGCTAAGATCTACAGGAATGGGAAAGAAATCTGTGTGGTGGCTGGACACCCTCAGTTTGCAAAAGCTAAGAAGGAAGAAAAAGAGAGAATCAAGCAAGAAAAAAAGCAGGCTTCTTTAGATGCTAAAAAGCTCAAAAAGAAGAAGAAGCAAGCTGCTATAGTAGCCAAGCTTCAAGCTGTGAAAACTGCAACTAAGATTTCTGAGAAGCGGTATGTGATAGCTGAAGCTCAGGATCAGGAAATGCAAAATGAACCTCAACAGAGAAGGAAGTTCAGATACAAAATACTTCCCAAAAGAAGATTGGACTTCAATGATTATAAGATGGAAGATTACATTCCTAAATAGTCTACAACTTCAACTCAAACATCCAAGCCCTCAGAAGTGCAGGATGAATTTAAGGTGGCTCCTATAAAGAACTTTCATGGTGAGGCAATATTTCCCAAGTATGAGCCTATAGACTGAGATAGTTTGCCAATTCCTGAACTCAATTTACCAATCTTCAACAAGTCAAAGAAGACAAAGATAAGAGCAATCAAGAAGGTCGAGTCTGTGAGTCACAGAACCAAAACCTTAACCAAAGTTCAACTAATTATCAACAAGGGAGATCTTTTATATATCTGTGACATCAAGGAATTTTTAGATATAAATTTTTACATGGATGAACTAGAAGAAATAAGAGCAATTGATGCTCACAGAAATCTCCCTGAAAGTAAAATAATTAACCCTAATTATTGAACCCTAAAAATATTTTTAATTAATTATTTGGGAAAAATCAGAATTAAAAATGATTTTCCATAATTTTTGGAATTAAAATGAATTTATTATGATTTATTAAAAATTATTTGATTAATTATCAAAATAATTAATCATTTTTAAATAATAAATAAATAATAAATAATTAAAGAAATAAATAATTCTGATTTTTAGAAAATATTTCAGAATTATTTATAATATAAATCAATTAATTAAATAATTAATTAATCAATTTATAAAATAAATAAAAACTAATGTTAGGAATATGTTGTGAACTTGATGATAAGTTGAACAAAGCACCTTAGTAGATTTAACTTGGTATTTTTATAGCTCTCGACGGATGTTCTAATATAGTCCCAACAGATGAACTTTATAGTCCCGACGGATGACAACTGAACATCCATCGAGAATGTAGCTTATGTAACAAGAAGTATTGTAGCACATTTGTGCAAACAACAATGTTTTAATTGGGTAGATGTTGTAGGATTCTTTGAGTCATGTTGACTACTAGATTGATATGCAGAATAGGCTGGCTAATTGTAAATATAAGATGTCTTGTAATTATGTATAAGTGAAATAGAGTCAAGTGACAGAAAGTCTCCCGACGGATGTTCTACAAAGGCTCCCGACGGATAATCAACAAGGCTCCCGACGGATGACCAATATAGTCCCGATGGATGATCATAATTCAAAAGAGCAGTTGACAGTGACAACACAGTCACATGCGTCGGGTGTTTGCAAATGGAATGTGGCAGCCTAATTGCAGGATTTAGAGAAAAAGGAAGCATTACCATTTCCATGCAATTATGAAGACATTCAAAGATGCTGGATAGAGTAATGAAGTTGCATGAAGTTAGACTAGATACAGTTTATCTTATTGTCTTGTCTTACTATCATGTAACTTGGTAATATATAAACCAATTGTAGCAAGTAGAACAAACTAACCAAGTAAGCATAATATTTAGAGAGATAGATAAAGCTGTATCTGTTAAACATCTCTCTATAATTTTATAAGTTCACTTGTAAGCAGCTGTGTGCTATTCAAGCATCACAGAGTTCTCAACTTTATATATATATATGTATATATATATATATATCTAGTGGATAAGTTCAAATCCACCAGAAAGTTTTAAAGCTTTGTGTTTTATTATTTTGTGCTTTGATTTCTATTCTACTTTCATTCCGCACTTCTTGCAAAATCAAACACTGTTATATATTAAGTAAGAGCATTCTTAAAATCAGAAAAAGAAGCCAGAATTATATTCAACCACCTTTTGTAATTCTTGTTGCATTGTTTGGGAATAACAATTGGTATCAGAGCAAGCTCTTGAAGTACAAAGAGTGTAAAGATCACCACAATCAGCAAGATGATCAGAAAGGATGTTGGAGTGAAAATTCCATTTCTGGACAAAGACAATTATCACCACTGGAAGGTAAAGATGCACCTACATCTTCTTTCTCAAGATGAAGCTTATGTGGATTGCATTGAGAAAGGTCCTCATGTTCGTATGAGAGCTGCTACAGGAAATGAACCATCAGTTCCAAAGCCCAGACATGAATGGTCTGATCCAGACATTAAACAAGTCAGGAAAGATAAAAGGCCATGAACATACTGTTTAATGGTGTTGATGATGATATGTTTGACAACATCATTAACTGCAAAACAGCAAAAGAGGTTTGGGACACAATTCAAATTATCTGTGATGGAACTGAGCAAGTAAGAGAGAATAAAATACAACTCTTGATTCAACAAAATGAGCATTTTTAATGTGAAGAAAGTGAGTCACTCACTGACGTATTTGGTAGATTTCAAAAGCTACTGAATGTTGTTAGGCACAAAACATGCGCTAAATAAATCACGCAAGTATAAGCATTCGCAATTAATATAGAATGATTTCTAGTTCGTTCCCACAGAGACTCTGATTAAATATATTTAATTAACACTTACTCACCAATGTATGATTATTCTTCAATGTCAAGGAAATAACAATTAAGGTTGGTTAACTAATAAATACTACGAGAATTAAACAACTGAATTAACAATATTAAACACACATGAGATCCTAACTTCATTACTATTTCATTCAATAGTTATTGTTATTATCCTTAGCATGTAATGGTGATCATATTAATCGAACAACACAAAACTGATAAACGCCAACTTTCGTTGTACGAATACCATTATACCAAGCATCCACAATTAAGATAGAAGTTGAATAGGCATCAATTATGTTGAGACCCTATATGTCTACAGAATTTGACAATATAACAATTTAAGCGCAAGCTATTCATGATGATTACACAGGGCAAGTAAAACGGTTAGAGTTACCCACTAATCATGCATACAATACATGAACCTATGCTAGCATGGCAACTTCTAAATCTCAAGATTCACTGTCGCTTCACAAGAGATTAACAGGCTATCTTACATGTTCGTGACACACATAAGACGAATAAGCACAACCTATGCTAGATATCATACAATCACCACATACCAAGGTATTAAACAATTAACTAAAGAAATCCATAGTAAGTCCGCTAGGATCCCATGATCACGATTAGCCCATAATAGAACTCATCATCACCATGGGTTCATATGAAAGCATGATAATAGCACAACAATATGAAACTAATAAAAATACTTAATAAATAATGAAGTACGTCACAAGAGTATTAAGGTTCAAAGCATAAAGAAAACTAGCATCCACTGTTACAACAAATTAAAAGAATCACAAGATAAACGTATGATTCCTCTGCTTCGTTGTTGCGTGCTAAAACGGTCTTCTCAATCTTCTTGCCCTTGCTCTTTTTATATCTCTTCTATGAAGAAAACATCTTCTCATAAGGTTTAAATAATAGCCCAAGAGAACCAGCGCTAACAGAAGCCCAATTGTACTCGAATTAATAAAATCCAGAATCTGAATTTCCGCACACAGGCGGTCGCCTGCATCCTCCACGCGGGCGCCTGCTATCAAGTGGTCTCCTGCAACCCTTCTGGAAAATTCCTTGAATTGCTTCTGTTTTTGCTGATTTCTTCGCTCATCACCCCTAGACTGATTCCAAGCACTTCCTTAAGCTTTATTCGATGAATACCACCTATCTATGCAAGTTATACCCTGAAATGCAAAAATACTAGAAAACACGTCAAACACACAAAATACTTGAGTTCAAGACACGAATTCAAGCCATTATGAGACGCTCTAAGTGGTATAAAATGTCACTTATCACACCCCCAAACTTAAATCGATGCTTGTCCTCAAGCATCACAGACTCAAACTTAGAATAAAACATGCATGAATGCAACTATATAAATGCAGCGATCCCCATCGCGATGACTAAACCAACCAACACATGATATATCAACAAATGCAATTAGGTGACTAAAGATCAATCAAATCACGCAAGCTAACATACAACTAGAAACGTGGTGTGTGCGAATGCTTAACAGATATGCGTCGAAACTAGATCAATCACCATAACTTAATTATCCTCAAGGTAATCACAAGCTTATACGAAGAATATATTCTAGACACAAAATGACTTATAACACTACAAGATCATTGGAGTTTATTATGGAATCATGCTTTTATTCAACACATAAAACAAATGCTTATTTGATCGTGCAATGAGTGAGGTCCACAAAAGATGTATGGAATGGTACCCATTTAGCGAGTGTTAGGTTAGCAGATCCCAGACTATAAAAGCCTTAGGTCACTAGGCACAAAGTCCCCTAAGAACTTAATAACTCGAATACTAAAGAGCTCACTCGTGATCAATTGTGCATTAACCATATTTTTTTTTCCTATTTCATCTCCATTTTTTATCTTTTCATGTCTTTTATCATTAATAGCCTATCATGCATTCTAAGCATAAGCAATAGATTAACCTCAAAAACCATCAAACCATGACAACAATCTAGTCCTTAAGCATACTCTAAGATAGTGAAATTACAAGTGTTTCTAGCATGCAGGCCAACCTAACAAGATTCAACATCACTCTACCGCTATCACTACACTCGCATATATATCACATATTAATCGGTAAAGCAACACAAAAGGATCATGCTATATGCATGAGCTATATGACATGATAAATAAAGCTAAAAAAATATATAAAAAAAACTATATGGCAAAAATATGCAACTATATGACTAAACTATCATGAATATGCAACTACATGACACACACACAAATATGTTCCTTAACTACCACCCCCAAACTTAAAATCTTCACTGTCCCCAGTAAGCCCACGAACAACAGAAAACCCATTCTTGTCGGCCTTGGCGTTCACATAGAACTCGCGAACAACACTCATCGGCACCGCCTCAGGTGACTCGTAGAATGTAATCCATCCCTTCTCAGCAATCATCGGCAGCAACTCATCATCCCTCCCTGATGGAAAGAACCCCCTCTCCTTCATAATCGGCTTAGTCAGAAGCTTGGAGTACTCTTCTTCAGCAGCCCTATCCAACAATCGGGGCCTCGCAGCAGTATTCCTTGAAGAATCAGTAGCAGTCGGATTGGTGCTGCTGCTACCCACAGTTCGTAATCTCTTTGGGGCCATGAAAACTGAGAATAAGAGTTGGAGAGTTTGTGTTTGGTATGTAGGGGAGATTTTATAGAGTTGAAAGTGTGTGGGATGTGTATGTAGAGGTTGTATGTAATTATAGGGCAAAATTAGGGTTAGAATTTGATTAGGAGTGGGGATTATGACTAAGTATGGGGAGAAGTCGTGGGTTAATGGGTGATATGGGTTTTGTAAATTTTTTTTTTGCTTTGTTTGTTTTTTTATAGGCTGAAAAATGATTTTTCAAAAATCAGGGGCGCACACGGCCGCCTGGCACCTGCAGGCGGGCGCCTGCTAGCGCGCGGCTGCCTGATCCTAGCAGGTGGGCGCTTGCAAGGCTTCTGGAAAAAAAAAATTTCTGACAACTTTTTTCGGGTTTTTTTGGGTTTTTGGATAAAGTACTAAATTCTAAGGTGTCCTATGGTCTCATATCTTGGGTTGCCTCCCAAGAAACACTTCTTTTACGCCATTAGCTTGATGTAGAGTAATGTGATCAAGTTGACAATAAAGCAGCACTAACCACTTCACAGTTTGCCGTATCCCCATAATAGTGCTTCAATCTCTGACCATTTACTTTGAATGCTTGGCCCGGATCGTTCTCAAAAATCTCCACCGCTCCATGTGGAAACACAGTTTTGACGATAAATGGTCCAGACCACCTTGATTTCAACTTTCCAGGAAAAAGTCAGAGACGAGAGTTGAATAGAAGAACTTGTTTCCCCGACATGAATGACTTAGGCGATAGCTTCCTGTCATGCCACCTTTTTACCTTTTCTTTGTACATTTTGTTGTTTTTGTACGCTTGAAGTCGAAATTTATCAAGTTCATTTAACTGAAGCATTCGCTTCTTCCAAGCTGCATCTAGATCAAGGTTTAACTTCTTCAATGCCCAATAAGCCTTATGCTCAAGCTCCGCAGGTAAATGACATCCCTTACCATAGGCAAGTTAAAATGGGGACATCCCAAGTGGAGTCTTGTATGTTGTTCTATAAGCCCAAACAACTTCATCGAGCTTCAAAGACCAATCTTTCCTTGATGGACAAACGACTTTCTCTAGAATGCGCTTAATCTCTCTATTAGACACTTCAGCTTGACCATTAGTTTGCGGATGATAGGTAGTAGCAATGTGATGATTCACATTGTAGCGTTGCATCATAGAAGTGAACTTACGATTGCAGAAATGTGACCCTTCAACACTTATGATAACTCGTGGTGTTCCAAACCTTGTGAATATCTGCTTATGAAACTCAATATTACCTTTGCATCATTAGTCGGTAGAGCCTTGATTTCTACCCATTTCGAGACATAATCGACTGCCAGCAAGATGTACTGATTATTGTGGGACGAGATAAAGGGTCCCATGAAATCGATTCCCCAAACATCAAAGACCTCAACTTAAAGCATCACATTTAAAGGCATCTCCTCCTTTCTGGTAAGATTCCCAACTCTTTGGCAACGATCACACCTTAAAATGAACTGATGTGCATCCTTAAACAACGTAGGCCAGAAAAAACCTGCTTGAAGAATATGAGCTGCTATCTTTTCACCACCATAATGTCCACCATAAACTGTGGAATGACAGTCTCGTAATATCCACTCCATCTCACAGAATGGGATACATCTCCTAATGATCTGGTCATCTCCTTGTCTAAACAAATATGGTTCATCCCACATGTACCACTTCACCTCATGCAGAAACTTCTTCTTTTGAGCCGCATACTTATTAGGAGGCATTATATTGCTAACAAGATAGTCCACAATGTCTGCGAACCATGGCTCTTCCTCTTGAATTGAGAACCACTACTCATGCGGAAAAGATTCGTTGATCAATGTCTTATCATGTGAAGTAGAATCGGGATTCTCCAATCTAGAGAGATGGTGAGCTACTTGATTTTCAGTACATTTTCGATCCTTGATCTCTAACTCGAATTCCTGTAGTAAGAGAAACCAACGAATAAGTTTAGGCTTCGAATCCTTCTTTGAGACCAGATAGCGGATGGTAGCATGATCAGTGAACACTGTCACCTTTGTCCCAAGTAGATAAGATCGAAATTTTTTGAAACCAAAAACTATAGCCAAGTGCTCCTTCTCAGTAGTGGTGTAGTTTAGTTGGGCTCCATTTAGCATCTTACTAGCATAATAGACCACATGAAAGATATTAGTCTTTCGCTGCCCAAGAACTGCTCCCACTGCATAATTACTTGCATCACACATCATCTCAAAAGGTTCTCTCCAATCCAGTGCCGTAATAACTGGTGCGATGATTAAACTCTTCTTGAGAGTCTCGAACACTGCCAAACATTCTTCATCAAATTTGAAAGGCACATCTTTTCGAGCAAGTTGCACAACGGCTTAGTTATCTTAGAGAAGTCCTTGATGAAATGTCGATTAGAACCCGTATGACCAAGAAAGCTACGGATTCCTTTCACAGAAATAGGTGGCGGAAGATTTTCAATGACGCCCACCTTGGCTTTATCCACCTCAAGACCTTTACTGGAGACCTTATGCCCAAGAATGATGCCTTGTTACACCATGAAGTGACATTTTTCCCAATTGAGCACCAGATTGGTTTCAACACACCTTTTGAGTACCAAATGGAGATTATTCAAGCATTCATAATTCGAATGTCCAAACACAGAGAAGTCGTCCATGAACACTTCGACATTATTTCCAATCATATCAGAGAATATAGCCATCATGCATTTCTGAAAAGTGGCAGGTGCACCATATAAGCCAAAAGAAACTCTGTGAAAAGCAAACGTGCCAAATGGACAAGTGAAAGTAGACTTCTCTTGATCTTCTGGTGCAATGCAAATCTGATTGTATCCCGAATAGCCATCCAGAAGACAATAATACTCATGACCAGCCAACCTGTCAAGCATCTGATCAATGAATGGAAGAGGGAAGTGATCCTTCCTCATGGCTTTATTCAACTTTCGGTAGTCCATGCATACCCTCCATCCTGTGACTGTTCGAGTGGGGATGAGCTCATTCTTCTCATTTGCTACCACAGTAATACCTCCTTTCTTAGGTACACATTACACGGAGCTCACCCAAGAACTGTCAGAAATAGGATATATGATTCCTACATCCAGCTATTTTAGAATTTCTTTCTTCACCACTTCTTTTATGATAGGATTAAGCCTTCACTGTTGCTGAATAGTTGGCTTGTTACCTTCCTCTAGCAGAATTTTATGCATGCAGTACGAAGGGTTGATCCCTTTTATATCTGCTATAGTCCATCCGATGGCCGATTTGAATTCTCTCAAAATCCTCAAGAGCTTGTCCTCATCACTACCTGAAAGGTCAAATGCAATAATAACAGGAAAAGTAGATACATCACCTAAAAAAGCATACCTCAAGTGTTCAGGTAATGGTTTAAGCTCCAAAGTAGGTGCTTCCTCAATAGATGGTTTGAGCTTTCCTTCGGCATTCTTGAGATCAGTATTTCCCAGAGATTCAAATGGCATGTCTAGCTTTCATTTCCAAGGAGAAGCATTTAGATATTGTAGCTGCTCATTGCCTTCATCATCTTCACTGTCAAAATCCCCCAATAAGGCTTTTTCTAAAGCATCAGGCCTTAGCACATGATCAAGTTCTGAAGTAACTGTAGAATCGATCAAATCCACCTTGAAGCACTCCTCATCTTCCGTAGGGAATTTCATCGCATTGAACACATTGAATGTCACATCTTGTTCTTGCACCCTCATAGTGAGTTCATCTTTTTGCACATCTATCAAGGTACGGCCTGTAGCCAAGAAAGGTCTTCCCAAGATTATGGGAATCTTCTTATCTTCCTCCAAATCCAGGCTAACAAAATCTGCAGGAAAGATGAGCTTGTCCACCTTTACTAGCACGTCCTCCACGATGCCTCATGGGTATGTAATCGAACGATCAGCCAATTGTAGAGACATGTAGGTGGGCTTCGGATCAAGAAAATTCAGCTTTTTGAAGATAGACAACGACATCAGATTGATGCTTGCTCCCAAATCGCAAAAGGCACTTGTCAAATGACAACTTGCCAATGGTGCAAGGAATTGTGAAGCTACCTGGATCCATAAGCTTTGGAGGTAGCTTTTTTTGTTACACGACACTGCACTCTTCCGTCAGAGCAACGGTATCAAGATCATCAAGTTTCACCTTCCTTGAAAGAATACCTTTCATGAATTTCGCATAACTAGGCATTTGCTTCAGAGCCTCAGCGAAAGGTATGTTGATGTGAAGTTTCTTGAACACCTCCAAAAACTTACCAAATTGCTTGTCCAACTTTTGTTTTTCCAATCGCTTAGGAAAAGGTGGTGGAGGATAGAGCTATTTCTCCCCTGTATCACCCTCAGGCAGAGTGTGTTCAATAGTAGTCTTCCTTGGTTCCCCCTCTTTCTCCTTTTGCATTCCTTGTTCATCTATAACTTCAACTTTTCCATCTTTTGCTTTTCAGCATCAACAACTTTTCTAGACCTTAAGGTGACATCCTTGACTTGATATTTAGCTTCCTTCCTGCCTGGCACTTCAGTATCGCTGGGAAGTGTGCCAGGTTAACGATTGAGCAAGTCATTGGCTATTTGTCCAATTTGATTTTCCAAGGTCTTGATAGAAACAGCCTGACTTTTGCACAACAGCTTTAACTCCTCAAAATCAGCACTAGAAGGTGGAGCAACACCACCTTGTTGAGGATATGATTTCCTTTGAAGAAATTGCTGAGGTTGCTGGAATCCGGGTGGATTAAACTGTTTACTTGCAGCTTGCTGATATTGTTGCTGAACAACATTCTGAATATTGCTCCAGCTGAAATTGGGATGATTTCTGTTATTAGGATGATAAGTAGCGGGCACAGGCTGCTGCGGTCTCTGAAAATTGTTCATATACTGAACAGATTCATTAACAAGAGAACACTGATCCGTAGCATGAGAGCCTGCATAAAGCTCACAGACACTAGCTATTTAATTTACTCCATAGTTGGCTAAAGAATCGATCTTCATAGAGAGTGCCTGAAGCTGCGCTGCATTAGCTGTAGCTGCATCAACTTCCAGAATACCTGCTACCTTCCCAGGCATCATCCTTTGAGTTGGGTTTTGATACTCGTTCGGTCCACAAGGCGCCTCCAGAAGCTGCATCGAGCATGGGCTGAGATTGGGCCCCTAAACCATTGTAGAAACCAGTGATCACCATCCAGTCAGGCATACCATGATGTGGACACTTTCTCAACATCTCCTTGTAGCTCTCCCAAGCCTCGCACATAGATTCTCCTTGTTGCTGCGCAAACTGAGTAAGAGCACTCCTCATAGCTGCAGTTTTGGCCATTGGATAGAACTGTACCAGAAACTTTTACGCAAGATCTTCCCAAGTAGTGATGGACCCAGCTGGTAAAGAATGTAACCAGTCATTAGCTTTCGCCCTCAGAGAGAATGGGAAAAGCCTCAGCTTGATAGCCTCATCAGTAACATCATTATATTTGGAAGTACTAAAGATCTCGAAAAAATTCCTGATATGCATGTTGGGATCTTCAGTCGCAGCACCTCCGAAAGAAATAGAATTCTGCACCATCTGAATAGTGCCCGGCTTGATTTCAAAAGTATTGTCCTGAATAGACGGATGAATGATGCTTGACTGAATGTCATCAATTTTAGGCCGAGAAAAGTCCATAAGAGCTAGATCAGCTTGAACTACACGATCACCCATTATTTCAGGTTCTTTCTTTTCACTCTCTTTATCCAAATCTATAAAAACTATCTTCTCCGGAAAGTCAAGAGCTGTATCTGTCTCCTCAGCTTTATCCATATTTCTCTTGCAAGTGCGAGAATGTATTTGCATAAACGCTCGCTAGAGTACCTGAAACACAACCAGAAGTAGTAAGTAATAAATCTTAATCAATTAATCCTAATGACCCTCGATGGCAAGTACATAAACTAAACAAATTAACACCGAGTCCCCGGCAGTGGCGCCAAAAACTTGTTAGGCACAAAGCATGCGCTAAATAAATCACACAAGTATACGCGTTCACAAGTAATATAGAATGATTTCTAGTTCGTTCCCACAGAGACTCTGATAAATTATATTTAATTAACACTTACTCACGAATGTATGATTATTCTTCAATGTCAAGACAATAATAATTAAGGTTGGTTAACTAATAATTACTACGAGAATTAAACACTAGAATTAACAATATTAAACATACATGAGATCCTAACTTCATTACTATTTCATTCAATAGTTATTGTTATTATCCTTAGCATGTAATGGTGATGATACTAATCGAACAACACGAAACTGATAAACGCCAACTTTCGTTGTACGAATACCATTATACCAAGCATCCACAATTAAGATAGAAGTTGAATAGGCATCAATTATGTTGAGACCCTATATATTTACAGAATTTGACAAAATAACGATTTAAGCGCAAGTTATTCATGATGATTACACAGGGCAAGTAAAACGGTTAGAGTTACCCACTAATCAGGAATACAATACATGAACCTATGCTAGCATGGCAAGTTCTAAATCTCAAGATTCACTGTCACTTCACAAGAGATTAACAGGCTATCTTACATGTCTGTGACGCACATAAGACGAATAAGCACAACCTATGCTAGATATTATACAATCACCACATACCAAGGTATTAAACAATTAACTAAAGAAATCCATAGTAAATCCGCTAGGATCCCATAATCACGATTAGCCCATAATAGAACTCATCGTCACCATAGGTTCATATGAAAACATGATAATAACACAACGATATAAAACTAATAAAAATACTTAATAAATAATGAAGTACGTCACAAGAGTATTAAGGTTTAAAGCATAAAGAAAACTAGCATCCACTGTTACAACGAATTAAAAGAATCACAAGATAAACGTATGCTTCCTCTTCTTCGTTGTTGCGTGCTAAAACGGTCTTCTCAATCTTCTTTCCCTTGCTCTTTTTTTATCTCTTCTATGAAGAAAACGTCTTCCCATAAGGTTTATATAATAGCCCAAGAGAACCAGCGCTAATAGAAGTCCAATTGTACTCGAATTAAGAAAATCCAGAATCTGAATTTCCGCACACAGGCGATCGCCTGCATCCTCCATGCGGGCGCTTTCTATCAGGCGGTCGCCTGCAACCCTTCTAGAAAATTCCTTGAATTGCTTCTATTTTTGCTGATTTCTTCGCTCATCACCCCTAGACTGATTCCAAGCACTTCCTTAAGCTTTATTCGATGAAAATCACCTATTTATCAAGTTATACCCTGAAATGCAAAAACACTAGAAAACGCATCAAACACACAAAATACTTGAGTTCAAGGCACCAGTTCAAGCCGTTATGAGACGCTCTAAGTGGTATAAAATGCCACTTATCAAATGCTCTCAAGTTGCATGGAAGGGTCTATGAAACAAAAGACTCAAACCTTAAATTACTTAGATCTCTACCAAAGGAATGGAAGGCCATGACAATCTCTTTAAGAAACTCTCAAGATTACAAGGAATTCACCTTGGAAAGACTATATGGAATTCTAAAAACCTATGAGCTTGAAATAGAGCAAGATGAAAAGATAGAGAAAGGAAGGAATAAAGGAGGATCCATTACACTAGTTGATGAGCAAGAAAAGGAGAAGGATATGAAGGTTGAAGCTGTAGAATCTACATGAAACTCAAGGGTCTGTGAAAGCAAGGGTAAAGGGCTGATAGCTGAAAATGAAGAACAGTTGAGCCAAGATGACATGGATGATAAAGATGAGCATCTAGCATTCTTATCCAGGAGATTTTCCAAGCTCAAATTTAAGAAGAATTTTGGAGCAGCTAAGCCAAACAGAGACATGGTTGATAAGTCTAAGTTCAAGTGTTTCAAATGTGGCTTGGCAGGTCATTTTTCCAGTGAGTGTAGAAAGCCTGATTTTGGTAAAAAGAAGTTTGAGCCTGTTGATAGCAAGCAAAAATATTTTGAATTGCTCAAACAAAAGGAAATGGCTTTCATCCCACAAGAGAATGACTGGGTTGCAGATGGATTGGATGAAGATGAAGATACAAGCTATGTCAACCTAGCCATAATGGCCAAGTCAGATAAAGCAGAAGTTAAGTCATCCAACAACCAGGTAAACACCACTAACCTAGCACATTTAACTAAATCTGAGTGTAATGACGCCATCAATGATATGTCTACTGAGCTATATCATTTACGTGTAACTCTTAAATCCCTCACTAAGGAAATGCTAAAATTAAAGAAAACAATTTATTTTTAAGTGAGAGGAATAATGTGCTAGAGTCTCAATTTATTGAGTTTGAAAAATTGAGAATTGAATGTAAAACTCTTAAGGATGAATTAACTGAATCTTTAAAGAAAGAAGAGATTTTAAGGAATCAGCTTGAACGTGAACATGAAGTAATTAAAGCATGGAAATCATCTAGAGATGTCCATGCTCAAATTACTAAAGATCAAGGTATAGAATCATTTTGTGATGAAGCCTGGAAAAAGATTAAGGAGAATCTTGATTCCAATTTGATTGAAGGACTGTAATAACCCCCAAAATTTTCAACTTTTTGTAACCCTTATGAATAGTGTTTTAGCTGAATGAGAAAACTTTTCATGCCCTACTATGTAGGGATTCTGTTATGGATATTCTGAGATTTTATTAGTACTCTATATGGTATATAAGTATATGTAAAGATCGTCAGAATCCAATTCCGAATACTTTGATTTTTCCCGGAAATCCACTAGATACGGAAAGAATTAAGTATAAGGTAACAGGATAAAAATGATTTAAATTCAAGGATTTTATTAGAGGATCATAAAAAGGAATATAATGTATTAAGAAAGGTTAAGGGAACCTAAGTAATAAGATCCCGGGTATGATCCCTCAAACGATAAACGAAAGCGAAAGTTAAGCGAACCGTATAACAGATCAGCGGTCATTAGGCAAACAATTAGGAAGTTAATCAAAGAGATTAGAGGGGATGATGTCACCCAACCAATGAGAAGAGGACAAAGAGGGGAGGATGACATCATGAGCATGACATAAGCATGACATAAGGGGAAGGAGATGTGGTCAGTTTATAACCACACAAAGACAAGGTTAATAAGGTAATTAACCAAAACAAATCAAAAGAAAATCAACCAACCAAAACAAAAACAAAGCAAACACAAAAATCATTCATCTCTCCCACCTTGCTCTCGGCTTTTCCTATTTTTCAAAGAGAAGAATTTCAAAATCCAAGATCCAAGCTTCCTAAATTGGTAAGATAATTCTCTAGTATTCCTTATGCATAGTTATGGCTATCTTATGAGTTTAAGCCTCTAATTCATTCTCAATCTTCACCAAGAAATCAATGAGGAAGACAATGAATAGTGATTTCAAGGTTTTTAACTTGATTTTTCTTGTTTTTCCTTTAAGATCCAAGCATCCCTAAGACTCCTCAAGGCTTCCTAAGGCTTCCTAGCTACTCACACCACTTCAAGGAAGGTATATCATCTCCAAACCCTAGCTTTACTTTGAATATTAGGATGATTTTGGTTGTTATGATAATAGAGTAGCTTAATGATGGTTGGTTTAGAGTTGGGTTAGAATGGTGGTGAATGAAATATTGAAATCTTATGGTTTGGATAAAGGATTTAGTATAGTTTAAATTAAAGTTTTAGGAACTAGTATAAGTGTTAATAATGAGTTGATTGGGGCTGTTGTAATGTGATATGGATGGACTTTTATTGTATGAATGGATTGGGGTTGTTTGATGATTGAATTGGAATGGTATAAAATTGGGAAATCGCGTAAACATAGCCGTCGTAATGTCTGATTTACTTTAGACTACTTTTGTACATAACATTAGGACCCGAGAACTCCCTGCTAGGTTTTGACCATTGCCATATTTAGATAGTTCATGTTACGAGCTTCGTTTTGATATGTGATTCGTTTGATTCCGATGAACGGTTTAGGAGAAACGGCCGTTTTAAGTAACGACGTTTCTCGAACGAAACATTACCCCTCGCCTTACTTTGAAACATAGGTTAAAGACCTTAAAGGGTTAATTAATGTATGAAACAATTATGTTAAGTGTGTTAGGCAGTTGGTAAGACACTCGCGAAGGAATCGCCTTAAAACTCGTAATGGTTAAATTATTAAAAATGGTGGAGCCGAGGGTACTCGAGTGACTTAAGAGAATCAGTAAGCGCAAAACGAGCGTTAGAGTCTGAGTTGGTTAGAGTATAGATTTACAAGTGACTTTGGTTTAATTCCAACTTACTTGTTGTTTATAGGTTACCAGACTCGTCCCGAGCCATTCGTAACCCCCAGTCGCTCAGGCAAGTTTTCTACCCGTTATACTGTTGTTGTGATGTATATATGTATATGCATTATCTTGTGATAGATGCATGTTGGTTAATTAGCAAATTTTGCGATATATTGAAGCATGCTGATATGGTATATATATGCATGCCTGTTTCGTATTCTTGCCATATATATCTGTTGGTTCAGTTGATAATACCTATGCTAGAGAATAGCGGTAATTTGCATATACCCTTAGTATAGGGACCCAAAGGTGAAAACATTTTCTAAAACCGGGAGTCGAGGATCCCGAGTTGATTATATATATATATATTTATATATATATGGTTATAGTTTTCAAAACTATTAATCGAATAAGGTTTATTCGATAACTTTATATTATTTAATGAACATTATTTCGAATATTCATTCGAGGGCTTATGACTCAGCTTATTTATTTATTGAATATTATTTCGAATATTCATTCGAGGGCTTATGACTCAGCTTATTTATTTATTGAATATTATTTCAAATATTCATTCGAGGGCTTATGACTCAGCTTATTTTATTTATTGAATATTATTTGAATATTCATTTGAGGATCTATGACTCCGATTATTTGCTGAGATATATTCTTTATTTTTATTAAAGAATAAGGTGTCGATAATCAAACTCACTTTTGATTATTCAAATAAAGATAGTACTTTCGTATAGGTATATCTTTGGTTATTTAATATTCATTTCAAGTATAAGTTTAAAACTTCTACTTCAATTATTTTATAAAGATTATTCTTTATGGGAATATTATTTAAATAATAATATTCAGATATTTTCTAATATATTGGGACTGATTTATTTTGTTAAATCAGCATCAATCCAAACATTCTTAAAAATGTTTTCGAGTCTTCAAAATAATTTTAAAAGTTAGAGCAGATCCAAAAACTCATTTTTTTTATATTTAAGATCCTCCTTTTGAAGGGGATTTAAATACTCGCTCAAAACCTGAGGGATCCGGCTCTGTGGTGTGTTTTATATTCGCAACAAGGTTGCTGTCTTGATAAAAGAATTTTGATTTCTTACCCAACACTCGGGAAGTAAAATTCTTGGAACAAGTTAATCCATTAACAGGCATCGCCTGGGAAATATCGGTGGGTTTTCCTTTCCAACTAGATACGACTTCTTGGTGGAGCCGTATCAATAAGTTTCTACTTGGGGAAAGTGGGGACGAGCTTTACGTTTCAGAGTCATGGATTTCATCTGAACTAGGAGTGGCGTAAGTGGTCGAGTAGCGCCGGCCCAGCCTTATTATATTGGCCCAAATGGCCTGGAAGTTCCGCTAAGGCGGTCCATTCCTTAGGAGTTCAGTGTTCGGTTGACAAGTAAATCCGACAGGTTCTCCTCTACATGTAGAAAATGGTGGGGTTGTACTACTACGACTGATCATCGTAAGTGGTCTTGCTGGTGCGGCAAACTCCCGTAATGAGTTCATCTTCCAATTGGATATTTCTGCAACACTACCCAGAGCACTTCGATAGAAAGGCTACGGTTGGGCGATTGTTGAGTGTTGGCAGGGTCAAGTTTTCAAAATGATGTGTGCATCAAATGAAGTATCTCATAACTTTATTTTATTTTGATGATATTTTAAAGATTGATTCTATACAAGTTTTGTCTTATAGCTTAATCTATGGGATGAACTATTTATACATTGAACGGTGGTAGTTCAAGTAGTATTCGGAAAAGATATAAGTATATTGGAGTATCTTGTAACTTCATCTTTTAAACTTATATCTAGTAAATGATTATCTTGTGCATGTCAAAGATTTTCAGAAAAACGTTAAGACAAGGTTAGATATATGAGATCACCTTGCAACGATATTTTTATACAGTTATAAACTGGAACTCTATGTATATTATACATGGAAGAGGATTTTAAAGATTTTGAAAAGTATATAAGTATATATACTGAATATTTTGTGACTTCGTCGCATTAAGAGGTCAAACTTGGTTCATTTCTTTTGACCAAGACTTTCATTTGTACTATGAGAAGGCTCATATATTGTTAATCATTATACATATTATTTTGGTGGGCTTGCTGCTCACCCTTGCTTTATCCTTTCATCACACAACAATAGATAGAAAAGATGAACAGGACCAAGCTCCCGATTCGCAAGCGATTAGGAAACGTTCCGCAGTTTCCTATAGGCGTTGATGTCATTGTAGCTGAGGTAGGAACTACCAATAGGCTAGGCTTTCAACTTTTGATGTACCAGACTTATGTATCTTTATCAATTGTAATAATGGCAAAGAAATGTAAATTTATTCAGAAACCCGTTTAAGGTGTATTGGCATATAATTGTGGAATAAAATGACTTGTGATTATTTTTGGATATTCATCTCTGAGACTATAACTTGTGGTGTGTGTGTTTATTGTGGGGTCACAGTACAGAGTAGTTGATTATTTATTAAGATTGGGTGTTATTAAGGGAAATGGAACTCGTGACAACCCGGATCCCCGACCCCGGATTTGGGGGTGTTACAGAAGTGGTATCAGAGCTAATCGTTATAAACCTCAGAGATGATGTGACGTTAAGATAATAACTAAGATAATAAGAACTCTTGCCAAGTTCATAGTCGGGCTACCTAACGTAGTACTGACAGTTAAAACCCTTATGGGAACCCTTATAAATATCATGATAGAAGCGTAGTTCGTTATCGTATGTGGTAGCGGAACTCCGAACCCTGAGGTTGAGGAGTAACAGCGCGATGATGTTTTATTACTAATTGGAGATCGGATTGTAAATCCGATAGAGCATCCTAATACAGGACGGGATGATGTTGATATTGAGTATGTAGTGGTTGAGGATGTTGTCTTAGATGGGATTGTTGCTGAGGAGAATCTCGTGGAGGATCCTAACAAGAATGAATAAAGGACCATTGAGGAATTGATGACCATGGTTAGGTCGACTACTAGAGGTAGGATTGGCCGGTCACTACCGGAGGTTCGTTCAAGTTTGTAAAGATAGTAGCCCCTTTAACGCGGCTTACTCGTAAGGCTGAGAAGTTTGAATGGACAGAGAAACACGAGAATAGCTTTCAAGAACTGAAGCAAAGATTGGTGATGGCCCCTATGTTGGCATTGCCAAATGGAAAAAGGAGATTTTGTGATTTGTAGTGACGCTTCGCATAAGGAATTAGGGTGCTTCTTATACAGCATAACAAGGTAATCGCGTACGCGTCAAGACAATTAAGGGAATATAAAATTCGATATCCCCACCCATGAGCTTGGGCTCGTGGCAATAGTTTTGCCCTAAATATTGGAGGCACTACTTGTATAGAGAGAAGTGCGAGATTTACCTAAGCCATAAGTACTCTAGTACATTTTCCCGTAGAAAGAGCTCAACATACGCCAGAGGAGGCGGTTAGAGCTAATCAAGAATTATGAGTGGGAGATTCTTTATCATTCGGGGAAAGCCAATGTGGTGGCCGATGCCCTTAGTAAAAAGGAGAGACTCAAGATAATAATGTCTTTGGGAGAGTTTATAAGAGATTTTGAGAAATGGAAATAGAAGTGAAGGTAACCAGAGCCGGTACCGAAAAGCTGTTTGAGATTGTGATACAGCCCGAATTATTGGAAAAGAACAGATTGTGCCAGAAAAAGTGATGAATGAAGGCAGAGAGCCGACAAATAGATAAGAGATTAAAACCGAGAAAGATGATAAGGGAATAATGAGGTATTCCTACAGAATTTGGGTTCCAAATGTTCAAGAGCTTAAAGATGTGATCTTAGATGAAAGCTAGTTTGAGGAGTGATAGTCAGGGAGGTCGCCATCAAGATCGAAGGAACCCATAACATGATGAAGTGGAAAATGAGGATTTAAATTATGTAAGATGACCCCAGTTATGGGGAGTAGGAAGAAATATTTAGACTGAGAAAACAGAAGTCGAGCAAGATAGGGAGACCCGCGACGGTACTCCTATACGGAAATTCATGGACCTGTCTAAACAGAACTTATACTTTATTCCCAACCACCACCTTGAGGGAAGCAATGTAGTGGGAAATTCTTTCAGGACCTTTAAGTCGCTAAGCTCTCAGAGTTCCAAGGAACGAGCTGACCCAGCCGAGGCAAGAGCCCGGATAAAGGAAATAGAGGAATCATTTGAGATTCTGAATGATTGATGAATCACAAAAGACTGTTTTTGTCACTTACCCTCCTAAGAGAGAGACCACCCGCTGGTGAAAGGCTAAGGAAGGCACGAAGCAAGAGATTATAATAAACTGATTTAAGTTCAGTCAATTGTTTTCGGGAAAGTAATTCCCAAAGATAAGGAGATAGTGTAAAAGCTTTGGAGCTAGAATACAAGCGGATGAGTATGATGAATTATGAATCTAAGTTGTAAAAGTTGTCAAGATTCGTTTTGAGGACACGAATCCAGAATGACGGGATGTTTGAAATCAATGCTTATGTTGGGTTGGTTCATGAAATAATGAGAAGAGAAAGGAAAATAAAAAGAAACTGAAGTGGAAAGGAATATAAAGGCAATAGAGTTTGAGGAATGATAAGGGAGTTGGGTATGAGGAAACCCTAAAGACTCATAGCAATAGAAATAGAAAAGTATGTATTCGTCAGGATAAGGGTGATTCACCATAAGTTAAAGTTGATGGTTGAAGGCATAAGAGATACATATATTTTATCCCCTGTAAGTTGGGAGGATTCGAGGAAACCTTGAGATAGTTCGAAGGATAAATAATGAGACACGGATAGACTGAGGAGACAAGAAAGTAAGAAATTAGGAAAATTGGATGAAGGAAGTGACCTTCAAGAATGTGAAGTGTAAGACTGGTGGCATGATACCCAGAAAGGGAGACGCCCGGTATGAAAGATATCCCAACATTGAGAAGACTGTTGAGATAAACAACAAAAGTAAATGAGGAATTATTAAGAAGAAGTTCACGTTGAACACGACCAATATCTTCCAGAACATCCCTGTTGTCATTACCAAATTGGGAAAGAAAAGCAGATAACCATTGTTATCTTCTGAAGGCCATAATTGATTGACCTTATTTTGAATACAGATGTTATTGTGAAATTAGGCATATACTATCGAGGCGGGAAGGATTGAATAAGGCACCCTTATCAGGGATATATGACTTGATTATCCATGAAAGGATGCATTTATCTTTTTAAAGGTGGAATTAAAGATAGAACATAGATAACTTAAAATGAATCCTAGGGGAATGCATAAAGGTTGGCACTTCACCCTTAATAGAGATAGTATGAGTTTTGACAGTATGAATTGGAAAGGATTAAGGTAATAACAACCTGTAAGAATCAGTGGAGAAATTTTCAGAAGTATATAGACAATGATTCTGGTATTAATAAATGGTATCTTGATATGCCCTATATCTAGGGAATACAGGAGGAACGATTCAAGGATAACCTTAGAGGTTTTACAAGGAGAAAGGTAATATTCAAAATTCTCAAAAATAGAAATATTGATAAAGGAAATATGACGTAATTATAATGATGCCAAGTGGGGCACGTGTTAAACCACGAGAAGGTATGGGTCGAACCAGTAATGGTCGAAGTTGTACAGGGCAATTAGGACTTAAGATAAAAGATGTTCTAAGTATGATTGAGAGTCAGTCGTGACAGTGATTAACCTCTAAAGACTGAGGCAATAACTTATGGAAAAATGGTGATATTTTTTTTTATTTACTCATCAGATTTTAAGGAAAACATCTTCACATAAGCTGTGATTGAAAGGAGGTAAAAAATTTATTTGGAGGTGGTTAAAATGACATTGACTGTAAGGAAATTTTACTATCAGGAAAGGCCAAAGAGGTGGCCGACACTTTAAAGGTAAGAGGATAATTATAGGCGCTTGTGCCAAAGGAATACAGTGATGATGGTTAAAGCTATGCAGGTTGTATTATGGTTTGGAAGATTGACATTCCTTCTGATGACTGTGCAATACCCAACTGTAATAGTAGTTGGTAAAGGTTTAATTCGTGTAATCGCCATGAGCGGGCTATCTATCTCAGAAGATACTATCTTGAGATAAACCAGGACCATGTTTCAAAAAGGACTAGACGGACCCTTGAGTTAAGTCTTCTATTTAAGGCATACGATTAAGAATGGTATTAACCTGCTATCGTTGCTTTGATTGAAACTCTTCTGCAATTTTATCTGCTTCATGTCATGTAGGTATGCCAGGATCAGGAATGTTCTTCATGAATCATGAAGGGTGATTATGTTACCTCCTTAGAAGGATTTGATACGCCATGTATGGACTCCGTATGGTTAGATATTAAGATTTCATGGAATGTGAATGACGACAGTAGGTCAGTAGTGGACCATAGTAATTAATGCAGCAATGATTCTGCGAGTAATGAGCTGATTACAACCGTGAGAGTTGTATTGGAATGGATGTTGAGATTGAGTACCACTAATCGGGTCGTGGTAGTGTATAAGTTATCATTGATAGACTAATTAAGTAGAGTATCTACCTATTGAATATTTATCCCTCTTATGAAAAGAGAGTCGTATTACTATATGAGGAAGGTTGCGGTGCAAGCATAGGATTCTAGTAACGATGATGTCTAGAATGAGATCCCAGATTCGATTTTCGATATGGAGGGAGTTTCAAAGGTAATTGTGTATAAGCTCGAGGAAGAGCATGGGTCCATAGAATGATGGATGGAATAGTAAATATTCAGCATGCGAAATGCGATGCGATAATACTTGATGTTGATATATAAACACATATGTTTTGTTCTCCTATATCAAACCTCTATAGTTCAGAGGTAGGTTCCAAGCCAAATATTTTGTGGCAGTATAATTTTTTTTCACATATACAATTCTCTTCAGTTCGTTCTTTTCTCTCCTTTTCATTTCATATAAGCTGAGAAGAACAACCCTTCCAGAAGGGGAGGTATTGCCGAATGATTATCTATCTGTGTGATAGAAGCCCAGTAGGATACCATCTATTGTTTAATTGCTTGTCAAGTACTAAAGGCTGGCCACCTTTTGTACTAACTATGCGATATAACAAATGTTCATGATCATAGTAATCTCTCAATAAATTCTTTTACTTCTATATGAAGGACTAAGCTTTCGAAGATAGAAGCAGCTGAAAAAGGAGTAGTAAAGTTGTGGTGGGATTCAGAATGGAAACACATTCGTGATACTAAGGTTGACGAGGTTATTAAAAGGTTATAGAACGCTAAACAAGCAAAAGTATAACCAGTATAATATTAGGAATGGAAGGTAGTAGCGATTACGAACTGGAAAAGAATAGGTAGTGAGAAGCAAAAGCTATAATGCTAGAAGCTATGATGAGAGCCGGTGCAATAGACTTGAAAGAATTTAGAATGATCACTTAATGCGGATTAAGTTATCTCACGATAATCGATCGTATGTCAGTATCGAGGTATCGCCTTATGAGATCCTTGAGGGAAGACAATGTCGATCTCCCTTATGTTAGGATGAAGTTGTAGAGCGCAAGATGCTCGGACCCGCAGTAGTCCAAAGGACCAGGGATATAATAGATCTAATCAGAGGACGGCTGGTAGTAACCCAAGATGGACATAAGAGGTATGCTGATTTGACTCAAAAGGACAAAGAGTATGAAATAGGGGACCTAGTTATGTTATAGGTATCCCTTGGAAAGGATTAATGAGGTTCGGAAAGAAAGGAAAACTAAGCCCAAGGTACATTGGACCTTTTGAGATATTAAGACAGATTGGAAAGTTAGCTTACGAGCTAGCCTTACCCCCAAACCTACACCAAGTTCATAATGTGTTCCATGTGTCAATGCTAAGGAAGTATCATCGGGATGCCAGACACATAGTAGAGTACGAGCAGGTGGATATGCAACCAGATCTGACTTACGTGGAGAAGCCAGTAAGGATTATCGATAACAAGGAGCAGGTGCTTCGGAACAAGTAATCAAGCTAATCAGATTGCTATGGCAGAATCATAATGTGGAAGAATCAACTTGGGAACTAGAGAGCGCAATGCTAGAAAAGTACCCCCATTTGTTTCTATTTGATTCTGGGACGGAATCCTTTTAAGGAGGGGAGACTGTAATAACCCCCAAAATTTTCAACTTTTTGTAACCCTTATGAATAGTGTTTTAGCTGAATGAGAAAACTTTTCATGCCCCACTATGTAGGGATTCTGTTATGGATATTCTGAGATTTTATTAGTACTCTATATGGTATATAAGTGTATGTAAAGATCGTCAGAATCCAATTCCGAATACTTTGATTTTTCCCAAAAATCCACTAGATACGGAAAGAATTGAGTATAAGGTAACAGGATAAAAAGGATTTAAATTCAAGGATTTTATTAGAGGATCATAAAAAGGAATATAATGTATTAAGAAAGGTTAAGGGAACCTAAGTAATAAGATCCCGGGTATGATCCCTCAAACGATAAACGAAAGCGAAAGTTAAGCGAACCGTATAACAGATCAACGGTCATTAGGCAAACAATTAGGAAGTTAATCAAAGAGATTAGAGGGGATGATGTCACCCAACCAATGAGAAGAGGACAAAGAGGGGAGGATGACATCATGAGCATGACATAAGCATGACATAAGGGGAAGGAGATGTGGTTAGTTTATAACCACACAAAGACAAGGTTAATAAGGTAACTAACCAAAACAAATCAAAAGAAAATCAACCAACCAAAACAAAAACAAAGAAAACACAAAAATCATTCATCTCTCCCACCTTGCTCTCGGCTTTTCCTATTTTTCAAAGAGAAGAATTTCAAAATCCAAGATCCAAGCTTCCTAAATTGGTAAAATAATTCTCTAGTATTCCTTATGCATAGTTATGGCTATCTTATGAGTTTAAGCCTCTAATTCATTCTCAATCTTCTCCTAGAAATCAATGAGGAAGACAATGAATAGTGATTTCAAGGTTTTTAACTTGATTTTTCTTGTTTTTCCTTTAAGATCCAAGCATCCCTAAGACTCCTCAAGGCTTCCTAAGGCTTCCTAGCTACTCACACCACTTCAAGGAAGGTATATCATCTCCAAACCCTAGCTTTACTTTGAATATTAGGATGATTTTGGTTGTTATGATAATAGAGTAGCTTAATGATGGTTGGTTTAGAGTTGGGTTGGAATGGTGGTGAATGAAATGTTGAAATCTTATGGTTTGGTTAAAGGATTTAGTATAGTTTAAATTCAAGTTTTAGGAACTATATAAGTGTTAATAATGAGTTGATTGGGGCTGTTGTAATGTGATATAGATGGACTTTGATTTTATGAATGGATTGGGGTTGTTTGATGATTGAATTGGAATGGTATAAAATTGGGAAATCGCGTAAACATAGCCGTCGTAATGTCCGATTTACTATAGACTGCTTTTGTACATAACATTAGGACCCGAGAACTCCCTGCTAGGTTTTGAACATTGCCATTTTTAGATAGTTCATGTTACGAGCTTCGTTTTGATATGTGGTTCGTTTGATTCCGATGAACGGTTTAGGAGAAACGGCCGTTTTAAGTAATGACGTTTCGCGAACGAAACATTACCCCTCGCCTTACTTTGAAACATAGGTTAAAGACCTTAAAGGGTTAATTAATGTATGAAACAATTATGTTAAGTGTGTTAGGAAGTTGGTAAGACACTCGCAAAGGAATCGCCTTAAAACTCATAATGGTTAAATTATTAAAAATGGTGGAGCCGAGGGTACTCGAGTGACTTAAGAGAATCAGTAAGCGCAAAACGAGCGTTAGAGTCTGAGTTGGTTAGAGTATAGATTTACAAGTGACTTTGGTTTAATTCCAACTTACTTGTTGTTTATAGGTTACCAGACTCGTTCCGAGCCATTCGTAACCCCCAGTCGCTCAGGCAAGTTTTCTACCCGTTATACTGTTGTTGTGATGTATATATGTATATGCATTATCTTGTGATAGATGCATGTTGGTTAATTAGCAAATTTTGCGATATATTGAAGCATGCTGATATGGTATATATATGCATGCCTGTTTCGTATTCTTGCCATATATATCTGTTGGTTCAGTTGATAATACCTATGCTAGAGAATAGCGGTAATTTACATATACCCTTAGTATAGGGACCCAAAGGTGAAAACATTTTCTAAAACCGGGAGTCGAGGATCCCGAGTTGATTTTATATATATATATATATATATTTATATATATATGGTTATAGTTTTCAAAACTATTAATCGAATAAGGTTTATTCGATAACTTTATATTATTTAATGAATATTATTTCGAATATTCATTCGAGGGCTTATGACTCAGCTTATTTATTTATTGAATATTATTTCGAATATTCATTCGAGGGCTTATGACTCAGCTTATTTATTTATTGAATATTATTTCGAATATTCATTCGAGGGCTTATGACTCAGCTTATTTTATTTATGGAATATTATTTGAATATTCATTTGAGGATCTATGACTCCGATTATTTGCTGAGATATATTCTTTATTTTTATTAAAGAATAAGGTGTCGATAATCAAACTCACTTTTGATTATTCAAATAAGATAGTACTTTCGTATAGGTATATCTTTGGTTATTTAATATTCATTTCAAGTATAAGTTTAAAACTTCTACTTCAATTATTTTATAAAGATTATTCTTTATGGGAATATTATTTAAATAATAATATTCAGATATTTTCTAATATATTGGGACTGATTTATTTTGTTAAATCAGCATCAATCCAAACATTCTTAAAAATGTTTTCGAGTCTTCAAAATGATTTTAAAAGTTAGAGCGGATTCCAAAACTCAGTTTTTTTATATTTAAGATCCTCCTTTTGAAGGGGATTTAAATACTCGCTCAAAACCTGAGGGGTCCGGCTCTGTGGTGTGTTTTATATTCGCAACAAGGTTGCTGTCTTGATAAAAAAATTTTTATTTCTTACCCAACACTCGGGAAGTAAAATTCTTGGAACAAGTTAATCCATTAACAGGCATCGCCAGGGAATTATCGGTGAGTTTTCCTTTCCAACTAGATACGACTTCTTGGTGGAGCCGTATCAACAAGTTTCTACTTGGGGAAAGTGGGGACGAGCTTTACGTTTCAGAGTCATGGATTTCATCTGCCCAGCCTTATTATATTGGCCCAAATGGCCTGGAAGTTCCGCTAAGGCGGTCCATTCCTTAGGAGTTCAGTGTTCGGTTGACAAGTAAATCCGACAGGTTCTCCTCTACATGTAGAAGATGGTGGGGTTGTACTACTACGACTGATCATCGTAAGTGGTCTTCCTGGCGCGGCAAACTCCCGTAATGAGTTCATCTTCCAATTGGATATTTCTGCAACACTACCCAGAGCACTTCGATAGAAAGGCTACGGTTGGGCGATTGTTGAGTGTTGGCAGAGTCAAGTTTTCAAAATGATGTGTGCATCAAATGAAGTATCTCATAACTTTATTTTATTTTGATGATATTTTAAAGATTGATTCTATACAAGTTTTGTCTTATAGCTTAATCTATGGGATGAACTATTTATACATTGAACGGTGGTAGTTCAAGTAGTATTCAGAAAAGATACAAGTATATTGGAGTATCTTGTAACTTCATCTTTTAAACTTATATCTAGTAAATGATTATCTTGTGCATCTCAAAGATTTTCAGAAAAACGTTGAGACAAGGTTAGATATATGAGATCACCTTGCAACGATATTTTTATACAGTTATAAACTAGAACTCTATGTATATTATACACGGCAGAGGATTTCAAAGATTTTGAAAAGTATATAAGTATATATACTGAATATTTTGCGACTTCGTCGCATTAAGAGGTCAAACTTGGTTCATTTCTTTTGACCAAGACTTTCATTTGTACTATGAGAAGGCTCATATATTGTTAATCATTATACATATTATTTTGGTGGGCTTGCTGCTCACCCTTGCTTTCTTCTTTCATCACACAACAACAGATATAAAAGATGAACAAGACCTAGCTCCCGATTCGCAAGCGATTAGGAAACGTTCCGCAGTTTCCTATAGGCGTTGATGTCGCTGTAGCTGAGGTAGGAACTACCAATAGGCTAGGCTTTCAACTTTTGATGTACCAGACTTATGTATCTTTATCAATTGTAATAATGGCAAAGAAATGTAAATTTATTCAGAAACCCGTTTAAGGTGTATTGGCATATAATTGTGGAATAAAATGACTTGTGATTATTTTTGGATATTCATCTCTGAGACTATAACTTGTGGTGTGTGTGTTTATTGTGGGGTCACAGTACAGAGTAGTTGATTATTTATTAAGATTGGGTGTTATTAAGGGAAATGGAACTCGTGACAACCCGGATCCCCGACCCCGGATTTGGGGGTGTTACAAGGACTGTCAACAGATGTGGATTCAACAGATGATGAGTGTTATCCGTCGAAAGACCAAAAGGACTATATATCAAAAAACAAGGAACCACATCCGTCAGTTGAGAAAAAACCGGTTAGCAAAGCCAAGCTAGCTAAGTTAGATGAAAAATATGGATCAGTTTCTAAATACTTTGTTCTAGGATAATCAAGTCAAGTGAGAAAAGAAAAGAGAGTTAATGTTGGGCATCTGTCCATTAAGCAATTGAATGGCAGATTGGAAAAGATTGAGGTTAAAACAAAATCAAAAAGGAAAAATAATAGAAATGGGAAGGTAGGAATTAACAAACACAACAACTACACACCTGATAAGTATGCACCAAGAAAAATCTTTGTTAAGTGTGGTAGTGTTAATGATTTGTCTGTTAATTGCAAACTTGTTGTGCCTACTCCTATGTCTGCACCTTCTTCTTTTCCCAACATGACTGCCATGACTGCAATGCTTATGAATGTTTTTCCTACACATAATTTAAATGCATAATTTGCTAATATGCCATTTGCACCTAATCCTTATTATGCTATATTTAGTATGCCTCAAATGCCATTTAGCATGCCTTACTGGAATAACATGTTTGCACATAGCATGCCTCTTCATGTTAACCAACATGTGCATGATAATTTTGCTTCAATGAATAATTTCAAAGGTCCAACTCAAATGACAAAGGATGAATCTGAAATACACAAGTCAAATGAGGTCAAACCTAAGAAACCAAAGAAAAAGGCTAACAAGGCAGGACCCAAGGAAACTTGGGTACCAAAATCAACTTGATTTGATTTTGATGTGTGCAGGGAAAAAGAAAGAATCTTTAGTATCTGGATAATGGTTGCTCAAGGCACATGACTAGAGATTCTACCCTACTTACTGGTTTAGAGAAAGAGCTGGCCCAAGTATTACTTTTGAAGATGACAGCAAAGGTTATACTGTGTGATATGGCTTGATTTTAAAGGATAATGTCATCATTAAAGAAGTTGCCCTAGTGGATGATCTCAAGCACAATTTGTTGTGTATCAGCCAGCTTTTTGATAGGGGTAACTCAGTTACTCTTAATGGAAAAGCTTGTGTTGTGACTGACAAGAAGAGCAACAAAGTGGTTCTCACTGGAGTGAGAAAAGGCAATGTGTATCTAGCTGACTTCAACTCAACAAATGCAGAATCTGTAACTTGTCTTCTCAGTAAAGTAAGTCAAGATGAAAGTTGTCTATAACACAAGAAGTTGTCCCATCTAAACTTCAAGACCATGAATGACCTAGTCAAGAAAGAATTGGTTAGAGGTATTCCTCAAGTGGAGTTTACGAAGGATGGATTATATGATGCCTTCCAGAAAGGAAAGTAGACTAAAGCATCATTCAAGAAGAAGCTTGATTCAACAATTGAAGAACCTTTGCAACTGTTGCACATGGATTTGTTTGGACCAGTCAATGTGTTGTCCATCTCTAGGAAAAGATATTTCCTAGTAATTGTAGATGATTTCTCAAAGTTCTCTTGGACATATTTTCTAAAATCCAAAGATGAAACTATTGAAATCATCATCAATCATATAAGGCAAGTCAACAATCATCCTGACCTCAAAGTAAGAAGAATCAGGAGTGGCAATGGAACTGAGTTCAAGAATTATGTGATGAGACTATTTTGTGAAGAGAATGGGATTATGCATGAGTTTTATGCATCTAGAAGTCCACAACAAAATAGAGTGGTGGAAAGGAAAAACAGATCTCTTATTGAAGCTGCAAGAACAATGCTAGAAGAATCAAAGTTACCAACATATTTTTGGGCTGAAGCTCTGAACACTACATGCTACTCTCAGAATATTTCTTTGGTCAATCAAGCAAAATGCATGAACCCTACCAACTGTTCAAGAATAGGAAGCCAACATTAAACTTTCTACATGTCTTTGGCTGTAAATGTTATATCTTAAGGAATCAAACTGATCAACATGGAAAGTTTGATGCCAAAGCAGATGAAGGAATTTTTGTTGGATATGCTGTTGGAAAAGCATATAGAGTCTACAATCTAAGAATCAACATTGTTATGGAATTTGTACATGTTGTGTTTGATGATAAAAAGATTGAAGGGCTGCAAGATGGAGATTTCTATGAGAGCCTCAAATTTGACAATATGGAGATGGTGTGTGAAGATAGTGATGATGATAGTGATCAAGAACCAATATCCTAGGACAATCCAGAAAAGTATACAACTAATGAAGCACATAATTCAACATCCATCGAAAGAGCAAGTGCATCATCCGTCGAAAGACAATATGCATCATCTGTCGACAGACAAAGAACAACATCCGTCGATCCCACAATTGGAGTTGAAAGTCAAATAAGATCACAGTTAAAAAGAACCCCATCTTCAAGTCAAAGATCCATAAACTCAGGGGGAGTTTCTGATCATCAAAACTCTTCTAATCATCAAGACAACAATGAGGCCTCTTCATCTAGAGCTAATCTACCACAACATAGAAAATGGACTAGAGATCACCCTTCTGAGCTCATTATTGGTGATGCATCTTCTAGAGTTCAAACAAGGAAAACAACTCAAGAAGAATGTCAATATAGCAGCTTTCTCTCAAAGGAAGAACCAAATAAGGTAAAAGAAGCTCTGTTGGATCCTGATTGGGTTCTAGCTATGCAGAAGGAGCTAAACCAAACTGAAAGGAACAAGATATGGAAGCTGGTACTCAAGCCTAAAGGAAAGAATCCAATTGACACCAAGTGGGTATTCAGAAACAAGATGGATGAAAATGTCATAGTTGTCAGGAACAAAGCTAGATTGGTTGCTAAGGGATACTGTCAACAAGAAGGAATAGATTTTGATGAAACCTTTGCTCCTGTTGCAAGACTTGAAGCCATCAGAATTTTCTTAACCTATGCAGCCCATGCTAATTTTAAAGTCTATCAAAGGGATGTCAAAAGTGCCTTTCGGAATTAAGATTTGGAGGAGGAAGTCTATGTCAGTCAGCCTTCTGGTTTTGAAGATCCAAATTTTCCAGAATATGTCTAATATCTTTTGAAAGCACTTTATGGATTTAAGCAAGCACCTAGAGCCTGGTATGATACTTTGTCAAAGTTTCTCTTAGAAAATCACTTCACAAGAGGTACTATTGACAAAACTTTATTCTTTAGAAATGTTAATGACTCTAGTATACTTGTTCAAATTTATGTAGATGATATTATATTTGGCTTTACAGATGAAATTTTTTGCAAAAAGTTTGCCAAATTGATGTAAAGTAAGTATGAAATGAGCATGATGGGAGAACTAACTTACTTTCTTGGTTTACAAGTTAAGCAAGTTAGTGATAGAATATTCATTAGTCAAACCAAATATATTTTTGATCTTTTAAAGAAGTTTGATCTAATGGATTGCAGATCTGCAAAAACTCCCATGGCCACTGCAACTAAGCTTGAGTTAAGCACTACTGAAAATTCTATGGATATTTCAAGTTATAGGGGCATGGTTGGCTCAATTCTGTACTTAACAACTAATAGGCCAGATATAATGTTTGCTACATGTCTTTGTGCTAGATTTCAGGCTGATCCTAGAGAATCTCACTTAGTAGCTATTAGAAGAATTTTCAGATATCTCAAGGGAACACCAAAACTTGGCATTTGGTACCCTAGAGATTCTGGTTTTGATCTAACTGGTTATTCAGATACAAATTATGCAGGTTGCAGAATTGATAGAAAAAGTACTACAGGAACCTGTGAATTTCTAGGAAACAACCTAGTATCCTAGTTCAGTAAAAAGCAAAATTCAGTTTCTACTTCTACAGCTGAAGCTGAATATATTGTTGCTGGCAGTTGCTGTGCACATATTCTATGGATAAAAACCCAATTGTTGGACTACGGTCTGCAAGTGGACAGAATTCCTATTTTCTGTGATAACACAAGTGTAATTGCCATCACTGAAAATCCAGTACAACATTCAAGAACAAAGCACATAGATATCAAGTACCACTTCATTAGGGAACATGTGATGAATGGTACTGTAGAACTCCATTTTGTTCCAAGTGAGAAGCAGCTTGCAGATATCTTTACCAAGCCACTTGATGAATCCACCTTTACGAGGTTGGTAAGTGAGTTAGGTATGCTTAATTATTCTTAAATTATTTCTGATCATTTTGCAAGTTATAATGCAGCCATAAACTTAATTGATTTTTCTGTTTTAGATGAAATTTTGGCTAAGTCAAAATTTACATCTCGACGGATGTTCATTATCCATCGAGTTTGATAATCCGTCGAAATAGAAGAGCTTGGTAAAAATCAATTACTTTTCAGGATTATTTTATACCTGACGGATAATTGCTTTATTCTCATCCGTCGAATTGTCTACATCTTAGCCGTTGAAGTTCTAAACATTATCCATCGGATATACTTACAGTCTGGAAGTATATCACGCGGATAATTTATAGAATTTTGACAGTTTATTTTCACTTTTAAACGGCTATTCTGGGAAATTTTCATTGGGTCTTTAATTTTTACCTTTAATTTAACTCTTTTTACCCGAGAATACATAAAAGCCTTATTTCAAGTTCATTTTAGCTTTTATCTTTCTCTATTGCAATTAACTGCTCTCTTCTTCCTCAAAGCAAAACCCCTTTCTTTCTTCAATTTTCCTTACTCAACAATGGCACCAGTAGTCAAGATCATGTTCCAGACAGGATTCATGTATGAGAAGAACAATTTCGTAGCTCTTGTGAACAAGGAAATTCCAGCCTCTCAAGATTATCATAAAATGATGGATTTTGTGAAGGGATGCAAACTTAACTATTCCATGTTGGAATCACCCACAATCTTCTGTGAAGTTGTGGAGGAGATGTGGACTACTGCAGTCTATCAGGAAACTGAAAAAAACATAACTTTCACCATTAAAGGTAATAAATTCTGCATTAACAGTGATACTATTCAAGCATGCTTTAAAATTCCTGAAAACACTACTACTAAACCACACACAAATGCTGATTTAGTTAACTTACTTACTTTTATTGGCTATGCTCTTCCTACCACTAAGTTGAGTGAGATTAGAAGGCTATGTCTTAGTAAAAAGTGGAGTTTTCTATATGATATAGTTACCAAGGTGTTCTCTGGTAAAATAAGCAACTTTGATTCTGTCAATACTGCTATGCTTAACATGCTCTACATGCTAGTTACTGATAATTACTATAATTTTAGTGACGCTATCATGTTTGAGTTAGGTTACAAGTTAGGGGAGATTAAAAAGAGATCTAGGAGTGTCTATTATGTTAGATTCCTTATGATCATTACTAACCATCTTTGTAAGGATCTTGTGATTCAGAACCCAACCAACAAACTGGATTGTTGGGTTCAAGAAAGAAGAGTAATTGCAGATTTAAACAGAGCCAATCAACATAAATAGGTGCCCCTTGTCTATTTGCCTATCATGGAGGGCCCTCAGGTAAGTGAGATAAACATTTCTGTCCCGACTCCTTCTACCTCTCAAATTTCTTTGCCATTACCTGAGGCTATGGCATCTGTGTCAATGACCTAACAGATGCCTACCCAAGCCACAAAATCCAAAACTTCAAAAATCAAATCAAAGAAACCACAGTTCGGTGTCTCTTAAAATGTGTCAGTTTCAAAATCCACCAAAACCAAATAGGGGAGTGTGAAGGGTGGTAAGATTGGTGAGGGACAAGGTGAACATAAAAGAAATCCTAAGAATAAGAATGGAGAGATAAGTGTACCCAAACCTAGCCACACCACAGTTTCCCAACAAACTGTGGTGCTTAATAAGGAAATTAGCACATCTCTAGTTTCATCCTCCCAAAAGGATGCTATTATTGAAACAAGCTCCCAACTAGGAGCACATGCCAAAATGGTTAGGGACACAGATTCATCCCAAACTTATACAAGAAAGAAGAAATCTAGAAAACTTGGGGATGCACAGAGATCACACACAGTGCAAACTGAAGCTAAAGACTCAGTCACTGCACCATCTAAAATCCAGTTTAATGTGGCTCCAATAAATGTGGAGTCACAGCCAAAATCTTTAACAGTAGAAGCACCAAACACACAAAACTCTTGCATCAATTCTCTGGATGTGGATATGATTCACACATCAATCCCTGATTCCTCTTCTTTAACTCGGTTGGAGAAGCCAAAATTCAGTGCAAGTGAGCATCATCTTCTAGATGATTTGTTGGCTCACCTGCCAATTCTTTCAGGAACTGTTGAGACTTCTGTGCCTAAATTATCATCAATCTACACAGAGTTCACAATAGTTTCAACTCCAAACTCTATCATTTCCTCTATTCCGGTGGATATTATTCATCCGCCGGTCAGTGGTTGTATCCCGACTGATGTGCCTAACAGCAGTCATCCGTCGGCTATCCTAACTACTACCCCGATGGATGTTCCTCATCCATCGGTACTCACTACAGAAGCTGATTTTTCAATAATTGTTACAAGTGTAAATGAGTTAGTATTTTTACAATCACTTCTAGGATTGAGGGAAGAGAGTGAACAGAGTGAGAGGCTGAGTTGCTCTCAAGAAAAAGGTGAAAAAAAGAGAGAAATTATGCAGGCTATTTCTTCCAGCCCAGAAAAAGTGAGTGAGGGGAGTTCCACCTTAGTAGGTGAAGGTGAGGGTGTGAGGGTGGTGCGCGAAGGGGAGCCCTTGATGCAAGAACATAGAGAAATTGAGAGAAAAGCAGGTACAACTGAATGGGAAGAGCCCATTGTAAGTGAGTTAATGGATGTCAATGAGGTTGACAAGAAACGGCTATTTCAACAAGAATATCAAGCTGTTTTAGACTATGTTTCTTATGAAGCTGAGGAATTTACTCACCCTATGTCATCATATCAATTCTTAGCTAAATAGGAAAATATGGTTGCTAAAAGGATGCTAAACTTAGTGCATAGCACTGCTTCAATGCAAAGGGCAAATGATGTCATCACAGCCTTGCCATCTACAGCTGGTGATGACATTGATTATGGAACTGGTGGTTCCGAGGACTCCTTTGGGGATAAGATGATGATGAAGAAGAGCTAATGGACATAGGGGATAAGCAGGCCGTAGCTCAAGATCAAGCATGCCATCTTGGGCATTTTCCAAGACATGTGATGAACACCACTTCAAATCTACTTTATCTCATATTATTCAACAAACTCAGACTGCTTTTCAAACCACCACAAATGCCAATACAAAGAAACTTCTACAAGCACACCTCAATTCTCTCCAACTACATCAAATATAGTCTCTCAAACAGTCTATGGATGTCACTGAGCTGAAGACAGGAATTGATCAAGTCAAGAAGGATGTTTCTGACAGGCTAGATGCTAAGTTTCCCAACACCACCATTCTTGACATTAACAGATAACTCAGAAAAAATTCTGATTTGGCCGGCAAAGTGGATTCTTTGGACACAAGTCTCAAGACACTGGAAGTTTCCATCACTGCAATTCACTTACATCAAGCCCAACAAACTCAGTTGCTTCAAAAGTTAGTGGATGCACAAACTTCTACATCCACTCAACTTGATGCTAACAAAAAGGGGGAGAAAGATTCACTTGTCCTACTTAGTCAAGGAGAGCCAATCAGTGAGGGAGAGAATGTGCTAAACATACAAGTTAGTCAAGTAATTGTTCCAGAAATTACTTTTCCTAAGCCACTAGTTTTGGACAGCATTGATTAGATCCAGATAGCAACTGCTAAGTTGGATTCAAAAACAAATTTCAAGAAGCTTGATGTTGCAGCAGTTGAGAAGGAATTGGATGACAAATGGAGGAAGATTGATGAAGAAATCACAAAAAAAATTTGGTCCAATTGAGAAACCAAACAAGACCTTTCATCACTTCTGTCAAGTCAAGCAAATTTCTGTGAATGACATGAGTCTAGGTAATCTGGAAAAGGGCCAACCTTCATGCATAAAGTCTCCAAAAGCCAACTTGGTTTTGAATCCCAAAAGGAATTATCCAAAGTCATCTGACAAAAATCCCTTGGATCTTATGTTTGAGACTCCAAGGCCAGATGAAAAAAAAGCTGTTGGAAAGGTCCATTGCATTCTTCAAAGATCCAACTTACTCAGTGCTAAAATGAAGAATTGCTAAGATCTATAGGAATGGGAAAGAAATCTGTGTGGTGGCTGGACACCCTCAGTTTGCAGAAGCTAAGAAGGAAGAAAAAGAGAGAATCAAACAACCAGAATCATCCCTGAAATCAGTTCTCCGATCAAACTCAACTAAACTCTGACCAAATATCGATTTGGCTATTCTGTACATAAAACTTCAATATTATTAGCTCAAAATAAAGCCTGAAACATCTATAATCAAACCCCTAACCTCTTGCTAACATCAGCTTCTTCTAAAATCAAAAACGATCAATTGAAGATTAACATAAAACCTAGATATCGAATTAACAATTCAAGCAATCGTTTGTTAAATTAATTAGCATGAATCGATTGTAAACAACATAGGGAAGCTATCTCAATCATCAAATCAACCTAATAACCCTAAAATCAAAAAGACCCAAATCGAGTATAAACCCTAAAAATTAAAATTAAAAAATAACGAATCAAAACAAGAAATTGGTACTAGAAATTGAAAAAACAGATTGAGAGGATCAATTTGAGTACTTACATCGATCGATTTGGTGTTCAGAAAGGTTCAAAATCAACGATTGATTCTTGACCCGAAAATCCGACCCGACCCTGTTCTTTAGAGAATTTCTGGATTTTTCAGAATTTTCAATAATTAATTATAAATAATTAAATAAAAATTAAGGTATTAATAGTAGGTAAAATAATACCCCTAATTAAAATTAAGGCCCTAATTAAACATCTAATAAAATTAATTGGCCCCTAATTTTATAATTTTTGAGTATTAATTATTAATTTTTAAATATTTAATATATAGAATATATATGCCAAAAATTCCCAAAAATTGTGAATAATTAAAAAATATAAAGAAATGGTATAAATGAAAGTCCTATAATTTTATAAAAATAAAAATATGATTTTTGTGGGGTTTTTAACATCCAATGGGGCCCGAAAAAGTCATTTTTCGCGAAACAAAAAAATTTATAAAATATCTAGATGTTCAGAATAACGCGATGGTACAAGCCGTTCTATGAAAAATAAGGCCAATTATTTTATTTGAAATATCAGCTATTAAAACATAGTTCGGGTCGCATAACTTTTGATACGAAGGATTTTATTACAAAATAAAATATCCGATAAATACCCGAAAAATACCTTGACGATACGAAATACACGTAGCACATAACAATTAGGGTTTTATACCTATTACACATATATGACATAATAAACACATAATTTATCTTTATTAAGATATAATACAAGCGTAATTTCCCAGTCGTTACAGACACGTCCTAAGCAGGGGGCGCGTTCTGGTTTTTACGTTGGTTGTCATCCTTGTTGCCATCCTTAGGTGGAGATTGAGAAGGATGAGTTTGGAATGGTGAAGGAGGAAGAGACGCGTCCTCCTTCTCTTCAGCTTCCTCTAGATCAAGAGCAATCCTCTTGTTTTTGATTGAATCAGCAGTTCTCACTCTAAAACCATTTATCCATTTCCGAGTTTCCTCATCAAACTTTGAGAATGTGTACTCTGGATCATTTACAATGAAACCAGAACACCATTCCTCAAACCTAGCTGCAAACCCAACCTTCCTCACCAGTTTTTTATCTGCTTTCCAGCTATGAATCTTGTTATCATTAAGTACATCCAAGTCCATTTTCATTGTGGAGTTTATGGAAATGACTTGGTCAGTAGCTTTCTCCATGAATGTGACTTGGCCTTCAAGACGCGCCTTCTCTGACTGCAAGTTGAGAATCTCAGTATCTTTCTCCTTGGTGAGATGAGTGATGCTTTTCTTCAAAGACTTGATTTTATTTTCGGCGTTGCATTTTTCATTTTCAGCATTGGCAAGATGCACCCTGAGCCTAACAACCATAATTGCATTCTATTTGGTATGAAAATGAAGTTCAACAATAGCCCTCATCATGGATTTTTCAGTTTTATTCGAAGTTCGGAAACTCCAACCTTTCACCTCCTCTTCAGTGAAATAACCCGTAGAGGCTGCGCCCAAATACATGTGAACCAGTGTATGTTCATCAAGAATGGTACTTTGTCCCTTTGAGGGCGCACCTTCTTTGTCTGAAATGTCCACCAAAATGGTATCGATAATCTTTCAAGAAGGAGAAGGAGGGACAGTGACAGCAGGGGGTCTTTAGTTTTTGGGTCATTTTTGGTACCCACATGTTTTGTTCTGCCACCCTTTAGCTTCTTGGTGGCATCAATAGCGAATCCCTTGGGTAACGAAGTCATTTCTGCAAGGTAAACATTAAGAAAATTAGATTAGGGCCCGCCCTAAAAGGAAGATGTGCCCAATACACAGAAAGAAATTTTTTTATTACAAAGGAGAATCACAAGAAAAATGATAAGGCAAGACGTGCCCTGCATGGAGGACGCGTCCAGTATATAGAAAGAAGGATATTTATAATATAAAACAAGAACAAGTCAAATAAGAAAATAATGACGCACCCTTCAAGGAGAACGCGTCCAGCATTTGACAAAAAGTGATATATTAAGTACAAGATAAACAATTAAGCAGCAAAGGCACGTAAAGTGACAAGACGCGTCCAAGGTGAAAGACATGTCAAGTATGTGCAATATAAGCAGAAAACAATAAACACAAATATATGTATATAAGTAAAAGTACATAAAATGTGCCCTAGACAAAGGCGCGCCCACATCTTGATATCAATCTGAACTAATTCTTAAATGTTGAATTCCTTAGCTTTCTCAGAAGCGGCTGGGACAGGCTTCCTACTTTTAGAAAGAGCACCAAATCTTTTCAAGCTGGCCTTTGTAATCATTTGTTTGAGATTGAAGTTTTTCTCAACGAACTTCAAAAAAATTTCAGCCCTTTCCTTCTTCTTTCCTGTCAACTCTTTCTAAGTTCTTTTGTCTAAGAAAGAAGGTATAAAAGTAAGCAGGAAGAAGAAATATAAGACTCGTCATGACTTACTTGGGTCCAAGTTAAAACGGACGTGATCCCTCTTCATATCATAGAGATAGAATAATGGTTCTTTTCACTCTCGTTCATGACTGATTTTGCCTTCATTGAAACCTTTGTTGTTAAGCCATTTATTTACAATAAGGAAGTGATATCCATGGATGGACTTTCTGATACTAAAAAAGAAACTAAACTCCTTCATGGAGGACGTTCCCATTTCACAGTCATGATATATCATATAAAGGGCCCATACCAGCATGTAGAAGTTTTAAGAGAGTTAGATTGGAGCTACATCACACTATACTAAAATATTCTTGATGTATGGATGCAAAGGTGCACCCACACCAAGAGAAATGAGTTTTGGAGTGAGCACCATCCCAGGGATCCTTAAGCTCTCAATTTGAAAATGTGTGGACTCATCTTACAAACAGGGTACGCCCAGACGCCCCCTATATCGTAATACTTCATAATCCACCCAATCTCCAAGTCTATGGAAATAAAGTTGAGGCCAACATAAGAAAGTTTGTTTTCTTTCTTTCTCCAAACATTCTTCTCTGCTTCAGGGAGATTCTCAAGTTCTTTCCAATCAAAGTCTAGCTTCACATCAGCTGGATCTCAATGCCTAAGTGGAGAATCAAATTTTTGGGGAAAGATGGAGTATTTGTTAGGTTCAAAATCTCTCTTCTCAAAGTCAATTTTATTGTGACGGGAAGATGCGTCCTATTGAATTGGAATATCATCATTTTTTGATGCGCCCTCATCTACGTCCTTTTCACGAATGGGTGACGAAGTTAGTTCTGGATCAGATGCAACTACATGAGGTTGTGATTTACGAGAGGAAGGGACGAATCTCATCATCAGTCCAATCCTAAAAAGCAGAAGTACGTGCATCTTGGGGAGTTCTCTTGCGCTTTAGCTTCTTTTTCTCTACCCTTATGATTAAAGGGACATCTTCAAAGAGATCATGGCTGGAATTAGACATGATATAACCAGTAGATTTAATTTCCTCGAAAACACTAGCCTCGCCCTCAAGGAAAGAATTGGTTATGTGGAACTCTGGTAGCTTCTGGATGAATGAAGTAGAGTATGGGGAGTCAAATCCAATCTCCTATTGAAAGCTTCAAATGGATGAAAATGAGATGATGAAGACGCACCCTCGCCTTCCAGCTGAAAATAAGAAAATAAAATAAGGATGCTTCCTTGATTTAAAGAAATATAAAAAAAGTGAGAACAAATCCATTAGAAAAGACACGCCAAAATATGTGAAAGAAGTAGAAAGACAAAGATGTCCTAAGTGAGGACGCGTCCTGGATGTATATCGCACATGATTTATGGTAATAGAGAAGTTAAACTGGGAGTAATGCGCAAATAATAAAGGAGTAAGCTAAAAGAGAATATGCAAGTACAAAGCATGATGCGCCCTTGGCAGTAGACGTGTCCATGTTATCTTCGTCATTATAGAACAATATGAACCAACTAAGTTACGCAACAAATAAATTATAGAATGCACCCTGAATAATAGACGCGTCCATATTATCCACAGTCATACCATAATACTAATCAATTTTGGTAAAGTCGTCTAAACTCCAAATACATGTAATTAAGAAATTAAAGGAGAAAAATATGGCAGCTTGACAGATATATATAAATTATACATACAATTTAAAGCACGAAGAATAGTGAAGAGTAATGAAGAACACAAATAGTCTAATACTTATTACGGTCCATTAACTTGGTATATATCTGTCAGAATATTAATCAATTTGGGGAAAATCGTCTAAACTCCAAAAACATGTAATCAAGAAATTAAAGGAGCAAAATATGGCAGTTTGACATATATATACACATTATACATACAATTAAAAGCAAGAAGAATAGTGAAGAGTAACAAAGATTACGAAGAATATAATACTTATTACGGTCCATTAGCTTGGTAAAATTGCGAAATAGAGTGAGTTTTACATACCTTTAAAGTTAAAGAATCGATTAAATGGAAGAAATCGAGATATGAACGATGAAATCGCCGGATTTTTGAACTTCGACTTCTTACAATGAAGACAATGGCGGTTTTAGAGAGAGAAATGGTAAAAATTAGGGGTTTTTACCTTATAGGGGTATTTATAGGGTGAAGAGAGAGAAGGTGATTGACAACTGTAATGACAAGGCATGCGTAAAAAACTGATGACATCTTTAAATGAGAGGAGGCATCTTAGGCAAATGATGAGCTCTCATGGCAATTCATGGGGCAAAATGTTTTGATAATATCATTGTTTTAAAATTCCAATTTTGTCTTCGACTTTATATGTAATTTGGGGGGTGGTTGTTATACCCAAAATTTGGCATTCGATCATTTTTGGGTCGAATATGGGTCAATTGGAATCACTTAGGGGAAAAAGATGGAGAATGAGGTTAACAAAAGTTGTAATGCACAAGGGGAGGAAGCGTCCTGAACCGACGCACCCTCATAGTTTAAAATGCAAGACATGACTTACCTACAAGTGGAATTACAATGCAAGGAGTAATTGTATACATTCTAGCGTCCTGACCTAGTGAAATACATGGATTTAGATTCATTTTAGTAGTTGGGCTAGTCCTCACCAAGGACAAAGCAAACTATGATAATGTTAAGACAAGACAATCATGGAAGTAGCATTGAAGATTATTTCTACTAATATATTTATTGCAGGTACTCTTTGAAGAATTCCCTTCTTGAGTCGATCGGGGAGGGGGGATGTCCTTAAAAAGCTTGAAGGCCTCCAAGGGTATGCCTGATGATTGAAGGCATCCTCTTGTATTCAACGGGTGTCCTCATTGAGGATGCGGGGTTAACATTGGTGTGTGCTTTGAGAGCTATGTTCTTGCATTCAACGGGTGTCCTCATTGGAGAACTTTGGAGTCATCCTGTAGTTTGCACCCAAGAGCTTAGGATTACCTGTCCTGCTACCTGGTGGATTATCCTCATTCAGGGGACAGGGATGCGTCCGACATTTGGGGTGAACCGTGGATATACCTGCATTCGTAAATAAAGGGAGATAGCTGTAGCAGAGTGTTATCCTTGCGCAAGGAGATGTACTATCTGTGAAGTCCTATGTTTACGAACGAGCCTTGGCCCTTTGCGGTTGGGCCTTATATTTGGAAATTCCTAAAGCTAGCAGAAGATAGATTCAAGAAGGACTTCTATTGGGCATTGGAACAAGAAGTCTAACCTCGTTAGGTTTCTTGTTCCCCAAGAACTACGTCAGGCTTGATCCTTGTATAAAGGGTATGTAGGCACATTGAAAGGGGTTGGATGTTCAGAGCTAAAATGGGCCACCACTAACCTTAGTCAATCTCAACAACCAATTTACATACAAACACCACACACCGCTTACTTTTCCGGCGAAGAACCACCATCGTAGATCTTTTTTTCGGCATAAAACCCCAAACTTTGTTGTTACCATATTTCTCCGTCAATACAACCAAATAAACAAAATCCGATATCTTATTTATCCGTGTTAAAACAAAATTACACTAGTGATCCCGGCTTAAAAAATTTAAAACCAGACTAAAATAATTAATTGGATTTTATCGATGTAATGAGCCTCAGGTTAAAACATAAAATAAAGTTAAAACCTAAAATAAATTAATATCACATTAAGCATAATTCGTAATTCGTATACAATTAATCTGAAATAAAACTTAACTTTTAATTAGAACATGACTATTCTTTTGTAATAATACAATAAAATATCAATAAAACTCTATCGTTAAATCGGTAACATTATCTTTTTTCAAATACATCTTATTAAAAAAATGATGAACACATACGTGTATTACATTTATTATGAAATCATAGAATTTACAAATTTTAAATGAATAAGTTTAATAATTCAATTCAAATTAATTATTTTAAGTAATATAATTATTATTAGAAAAAGATCTGTGCATCCCACAGGTTTTACGATAGTACATTATCAAACACCGTATAAACCAATAACGCACTGTATAAATCAATAATTCATTTTGTAACTCAGGATTGACTTTATGAGGAGATCAGCAGGTGTGTGGGTATGAATTAGGAGGCTACTTTGTTCCTTCCGGAAGCGAGGTTCAACAATCTTCTCGCTTAGCTATATGATTTCCCCCCCAACAATGCTTTATTCTTAGTCATTATTATTATTATTATTATTATTATTATTATTATTACATGGGCTATATATAAATATATAAATTATATTAGCTATCTATTTTTTTGGGTTAAATTAAGTGGTCAAATAAGAAACCCAATTAGATTTTAATTTATTGTACGGGCCTAATAAGTGGATACCAATACCAGGCCCAGTTAAATTATAATGGGAGATTTAATTAGGTGGTATATATAAAAGGGTTATTGTCCCCAATATATCAAGTACGTTACACGAGCTATCTTCTACCCATCAGAGAAAGCTATTGAGAAACCCTTCAAGATTACTTAGTTGAGGAAGACGATAATTAAGAACATATTTGTCATTCGGATACCATCACAATTATCTCCTTATAGATTCAAGTACGCTTTTGCCTTTGGTTTAATATCGATAATTAGATATGATGATTACAGTCTTTGTCTCTATTTTAGAGAATTATGTGTTTATAGAATGATTATATTCTATCAATTGGCATTAGAGCCTCTTCATATTTAATTGCTTGGAATTGATTTATGCTAATTTGATATAAAGTGTTCTTTGATTTATTTGATTATCAGGTTCTGGTAGTCATCAGTTTATGCATGTATTGACTCTGGGTAAATTATTTAGGCGTGTCATGGGCCTTTATCTTAACCTCGGGTTAAAGTTTATCAATTTAATTTATAATTACTGATAATGGATATATTTGTTTTTAGTGACCGCGTAATCACTTAGTTTGATTCATTAGTTTTATATATTGTGTGAATAAATTATGTTTCACGTGCATGTATAATTTTATTTTAAGTACAAAAAGTTGGTTTGGGTTGCGAGGGTTTTCGAGCTCATTATGTACTCTACACCATATTCATCTAAGTTATGTCCTAAGATCTTTTTCCCTTACAGTAAATGCTTACATATAAGGATTATATAGATATAGTGTGATTTTAATAATATTATTGGCAGATAAATTCACTTAATTATTTAAGTGGTCGAATATTTTTAAGTTACTTGATTGAAGCAATATGTTGCCAAAGTGACCTCTTTTATGTAGATTAATTAATTTAAAAATATTATTATGATGATTGAATATTCATTTTTATGTAAATTTTATCGGCCCAGAGAAAGGTAATGTGTGACCAAAATTAAAATATTTATGTGATAATAAGTATAAAACAATATCAAGTTTTTTCATGTGAATAATAAGTCGGTCCAAAGAAAGGCATATTATTTGACGGAAGGTAATTGTTAATACTTGATTATTGCGTAGAGATACCAATTATAAATTAAAATTTATGTCCAACAACCAAAATTTAACGTTGCGCTAGGTATCTTGTGATGGTGTTTCCAATATTGAAAATTTATCACATTATTGTATATACTAGTTTTGAGCATTATGTTGTATATTTATTTTCTATTTTAGTTCCTGCTTCTGTTAATTCTGATTTTTCTCAATTGAGCATGATTCCAATGTTGAATAGGACATTCTATATCACATGGAAAGAGAATGTTAAAATTGTTCTTAGGTGTATGGATCTTGACCTTGTGCTAAAGAAATAACAACTTTTTCCCACTATGGATGATCCCAAAACGAATCAAATTGAGAAATAAGAATGCTCTAATCGCATGTATCTGGGGATCATGAAGCGAACAATTCCAACTGGCTTTCGGGGCTCTATTGCTAAGAGCACAAGTGCCAAGAAGTTCCTCTCCGAGACTGAGCAATATTTTGCTCAGAATGAGAAAGCGGAAACGAGTAATCTTCTGTCAAAACTCGTGACCATAAAGTATAAAGGAAAGGGGAGCATAAGGGAATACATCATTGGGATGTCTAATCTTGCTAGAAAACTCAAGGAACTTAAGTTAGAACTTTCAGATGAGTTACTTGTTCACTTGGTTCTTATTTCTTTGCCTCCTCAGTTAGGACAGTTTGTGGTGAGTTACAATACTCAAAAGGAAAAAATGGACTCTTAATGAGCTCATTTCACACTGTGTGCAAGAGGAAGATAAGGTTTTGCGAGAGAAGACTAAGAGTGCTCACTTGGCATCAAGCTCTCATGATAAGAAAAAGAAGAGAGGTAAGAATATTACAAGTGGAAAACCCCATCATCAGTTACAGGAGAAGTAGGATAATGGAACAACCTGCTACTTTTGTAAGAAGGCTGGACACATGACGAAAGAGTGTTCCAAATATGTTGTTTGGCGTGTGAAGAAGGGTAAGACTTCTGTCTTTTTTTTAAAAATTTAATTTGGATTTTGTACCTAAGGATACTTAATGGGTAGATTCTGGTGCTACTACTCACATAAGTGTATCTATACAGGGTTGCATGTGTAGCCGACCGCCAATTGATGCTGAAAGATTCATCTATGTGGGCGACGACAATAAAGTTTCAGTTGAGGGTGTTGGAATATTTAGATTACTATTAAAAACTAGTGTTTATTTGGATTTATTTTAGACATTTGTTGCATCGTCTTTTAGACATAATCTTATTTATATTTCTTGTTTAGAAAAATATGGCTACTCTTGTTCTTTTGGAAATAATAAAGTGTGTTTCTATTTAAATTCAAATATGGTTGCCACCGGTTTTTTGATTGATAATCTTTATATGCTTGATATTGTTGCTTTTAATAATAAAATTTTGCACTGAAGTGCAAGAGGTACAAAGTGTAAGTTAACTGAGAATTCTGCTATGTTGTGGCACAAGCGATTAGGTCATATCTCTAAACAGAGAATTCAGAGGCTTCTGAATGATAGAATTCTTAATCCGTTAGATTTAAGTAACTTTCAAGTCTGTGTAGAATGCATTAAGGGAAAACAAATAAACTCGAGAAATTAGGTGCCAATAGAGCTACAAGTGTCTTGGAACTAATTCATACCGATAGATGTGGACCATTCCCTACAGCCTATTGGAACGGTCAACGGTATTTTATCACGTTCATAGATGATTGCTTTGGGTATGGTAACCTGTACTTGATACATGAGAAGTCACAAGCTCTGGACGTATTTAAATAATATGAAGCTGAAGTTGAACTTCAGCTAAATAGTAGTATTAAAGTTGTCAGATCTGATCATGGTGGTGAATACTATGGTAGATATGATGGATCAGGTGAGCAACGTCCAGGACCTTTTGCTAACTTTCTAAAGGAGTGTGGAATTGTCCCTCAGTATACTATGCCAGGAAAAACCATATATGAATGGAATTGCTGAGATGAGAAACCGTACTCTTAAAGATATGGTGAGAAGTATGATAAGTCATTCTTCCTTGCCTGAGTCACTTTGGGGAGATATACTAAAGACTGTAATTTATATCCTTAACCAGGTTCCAACTAAAGTAGTGGCCGAAACCCGTTACAAACTTTGGAGTAAAAAAACACTTAGTATTAAGGAACAAAATATTTGGGGTTGTCCAACTGAGGCAAGGCAGGCCAAATGAAAAAAACTGGACTCTAGGACGGTCAGTTGCTATTTTGTTGGGTTTTCGGAACATACTCACAAATTTAAGTTTTATGATCCCGCTACTAAATCCTTCTTTGAGACTGATAATGCAAGATTTTTTAGGATGTTGATTTTGGGAGGGAATATGTAGGTATAAGTATTGTCTTTAAAAATAATAGTCATGATCCTATTTATGACTCTGCTGAGAGCAATGATTAGATTATGGTGCCTATCATTGTTCAAGGCCCTCTTATTCAAGATAACACTGAAATTCTGCATGAGGAACCAAATGAGAAAACTCAATAACCTCACGAATCATAAGAAGTGCCACTAAGGAGATCCAATAGAGAAAGAAAGAGCCCAATTCCAGATGCTTATGTTTTTTTTCTACAAGAACATGAAGATGGAATTGGCATTGAGGAAGATGATCCTGTAAATATTCAACAGGCCATGCAGAGTCCTAGCTCTCAAAACTGGATTGGTGCCATGAATAAAGAGATGCAATCGATGAAAGACAATGACGTTTGAGATCTTGTCGAGTTTCCTAAGGCTCGTCTAGTCGCTAAAGGATTCACTGAAAAGAAAGGTAACGACTACAATGAGACTTTCTCTCCGATTTCCACGAAAGACTCATTTAGAATTTTTATGGCACTTATGGCTCATTATGATATAGAGCGACATCAGATGGATGTAAAGACGGCGTTTCTCAGTGGAGACATTAGCGAGATAATTTATATGGTGAAACCAAAAAACATTATCATTGGAGATCCAAAGACTATGGTTTGCAAATTCAAAAAGATCATCGATGGTCTCAGGCAGACTTCTCGTGAATGGTATAAAAAATTTCATCATATTATCAGATCATATGGTTTCGAAGTGAACTTGGTGGAACATTGTGTATATCACAAGTTCAGTGGAATCAAATTTATATCTTCTCTTATACGTTGATGACATCTTACTAGCTATTTGTAACGCCCTCCAAACCCGGGTCAGAAGTTTGGGGCTCACAACACACACACACAATATATAAACCTCTATATAAAATATTATATGCATTGACCCTTCTTTTCACAACCATGGATCGCAACAGGTTCAAGCATGAAAACAAGCCACAACCTTATCTTTTATTACACCGTACCAAATCCCAACTAGTTCAACTTACAGCTGATAATGATCTCATTCTTACAATCTTACATAACTCATTTACAATATAAAGCTCCTTCTAGCTCGATTCAACTTAACCGGGAATCCTAGCTCGCACACTGGACTGGGAATCCTTGTTACCGATAATTTCCCTTTTCAACTGTTGAAAATATAAAAATATTTGCAAGAGTGAGCTAACTAGCTCAGCAAGTCATAATAGCAATAACTGAGGTTAAACAATAACCAATTGAAATGATTCTGAAGAATCAAGTTTCTGAATTATTAATTATTAGAATTGGATATTCACTTTTTATTTTAAAAATCAAGGTTAGGCTGCTGATCAATCACGCACTAACCCCGAGCAAGACTCCCAGCTTTGCTCTATATACTGGATCCAAGGCACACATTGGCCTATTATGATCACGAATCTGATCCGACCACGAATCTGGTCCACATTTATAAAACCATCCAATTTTAAAATAATTCAATATGATAACCAATGTAATTCAATAAGTTGAATCATAAACAACATTTATCTTTAAGCATAGGGTGATTCACAATACCATGGAGGTATAACAAGGAATTCAAAAAGATTGGCTTTCAATTAAGGAAAGAATCAGAAAGTAGAAGACCAAGGGTTCAAGGGTTCCAAGGATTGATCTTCTGTTAAACAAGGAATAAGGGTTGGTATGTCAAGAAATTGAATATCAGAAATCAGTATATGGTAGATATGTATTTGTGGAGTAGTATCGTATATGTATGGCTCGTATTTGAGAATTGAACAATCAATGGTTTATGAAGAATAAGGCTTATGACTCAAGACCAATAAGAATCAGGGTTCAAGGTTGAATAGTTTAAAGCGCTTGCAATATAAAACATGATTTATTTTGAATACTAGCAACATGTTATGAGAAAGTTTGCAAATATTTGCAATATATCTTGAAGAAGGTTCAGAAGTACTTGCCTTGTCACAGATTATTTCTAATTTTACTTGTACTCATCTAACAATTTTATTTTTCAATCACTTTCCTTCTTTTTCTGTGCTTTGCTTCCATTCATCAATCACTTTCCTTCTCTTTCTACGTTTCAATTCTATTTACGGATCACTGACTTTATTTTTCTATGCCGCGCTTACTCTGCTTGGCATCACAAGTATCTATCAATACTCAATCTTATATCATTCTAATCGACACATAGATGTCATAAACTTTTGTCTACCCTTTATTTCACCCAAATCCGATTTACGGATTGAAAGTTATGACTAAAACAGTTAAACAATAACCACATAGGCATATAACACATCAATCAAATAGCACGTAGCACATAGCACGCAAGATAGTCGATCAAAATAATTGTTCAAAGAAGATTCAGGGTTCAAATGATTTTTCAAATATTTAATACGAATTTTTGAACATTTTTCGGAATTAAAACGGGACTCCGGATTATTTTGTAATTAAATAATAGGGTTCGAACACCCGAATCTGACTTTAAAATAATTTTATAATAATTATCGAGCTTTGAAAATAATTTAAAATAATATTTTAAGGGTCGAAACTATTTTTCGGAATTTTTTAAAATTAAAAATAAATAATTAAATGTAATTATCAAATCATTTAAATTAATTAATAACTAATTAAATTAATTAGTCAATTAATATTTAAATTAATTAACTAATTAAATAATTAATTATCAACTAAAATTAATTAATTAAATAATTAAAATTTATTTTTAAATTAAAAATAATTTTCAAAAATTAAATAATAAATTTTTAAGATTTTAAATAAATAAAACAATTTTCTGAAAATAAAATATAAACATAAATATAGTTTTTACAAATTTGATAAACAGAAATCCAAAATTTGTAAATTTTCAAAACTATAGTACCAGTTTTGTAAACCAGGGGAAACTTTAGGGGCCAAATAGCAATTTGCCACCCCTATCGTCTTCCCCGGTCACCGGAAACCATGGTCGACAGGAAGCTTTCCCGGCGACCTAGTTTTTAATCCAGATCGAATCTAGCTTCACAGAAAATGATGCACAGCTTCCCAGAATCACGTCTGCAATAACAAATCACCCATACGATCAATAAACGACCGAAAAATTCATCGAAATTTTCAGCCGCCGCCGCCTGGAACAATTTTCCGATGAAGCCCTTCCGGCTATCGTCTGATCACTACCCATACATCAATCAAATCATTTTTCAACGATCTACAAGATGGTAACATCAATTTCAAATAATAACCCTTAACCCAGAAGTACCCAATTTTCAATTTTGAACATTCATATCAAGAACCCTAATTTTTATTTTCAAGAATCAAACACCCTTTGCTATATGTTATTGAACTCGGTTTTTGACATATAATATACCAAAATGACCAGAAAAAGATTATCTACACGATGAAATCATCAAATCATATCAACAACATCAAGAATAAATTTTCATAATTTAATCTATAAATAATTCGAAATAAATTATTTAAATAGGAAAAATACCGTGATTTCTGCACACAAATAGATGGTTGATTCAGAAAGAGTTTTTCGAGAGCTTTGTTTTGATATATTGCATGCCCGAACCGGAGTTCGATAACGTCTTCGTTTGTACGATTGATTCTCAAGAACGTAACGTTTTTAGGGTTCATCTCTGTATTTCTTATATGTTTACTGATTGATTATGAATTTACCAATAAAATGAAATAATAAAAGGGCTATGTATTCTTGGATTGTCACTAAAGATCTATATCAAAAAAATCATGTAAACTTATGGCATGAAAGATTGTGCACCAATGGATACACCCGTGTGTAAGGGAGACAAATTTAGTCTCAAACAGTGCCCCAAGAATGAACTTGAGATAAAGGAAATGCAAAGTATACTATATGCATCGGTAGTGGGAAGCCTAATGTATGCTCAACTTTGTACTCACCCTGACATAACATTCATTGTTGGAATGTTGGGAAGATATTTGAGTAATCCATGAATGGAGCAATGGAAAGCGGTGAAATGAGTCTTACAGCATTTGAAAAAAAAATAAAAGACTATATGCTCACATACAGGAAATCAGATCATCTAGAAATCATTAGCTATTCAGATTCTGACTTTGGAGGATGCAAAGATGAAAGAAAATCTACTTCGGGCTATGTTTATCTACTGGCTGGTGGAGCGATTTCATGCAGGTCTACCAAACAGACGCTCATAGCTTCATCCACCAAGGCTGCAGATTATATAGCATGTATTGTGGCATCCAATCAAGCTTTAAGGCTGCGAAATTTTGTCACTGGTTTGGGTATCCTTGATGGTGTTGAAAGACCATTAAAGATATTTTTTGATAATAAATTAGCAGTGGAGTATTCGAACAATAATAGGAGCACTACAGAAGCAAAACATATAGATATAAGTTCCTAGTTGTTAAAGAAAAGATTCAGAGTGGAAAAATTTTGATACACATTGGCACTAACACCATGATTGCGAATCCGCTCACTAAGGCGTTAACACCTAAGGTTTTTCACGAGCACACTGCTCATATGGGTGTTACCTTATGTGATACTTTGGTTTAGTGCAAGTTTGTATTTTGGTATTTTATGTAATAAATATTGACTTGTTTATGTTCTGCAGATTATAGTTGATAGAATTTTATTAAATGTCACTCTAATTTTGTTCAATTTTCTTATTGTGGTTTAACATTGAGTTGAGGAAATTGGAATTAATCTCGTTAGAGATTGACTAAGGACTAGTTGAAAATAAATATTATATAGATCACATTGTATGTAATTTCCATGTCACTTATCCATGCATTGATTCATGTCGTCGAATATATTTGCGTGGTGACCATGGAAGGTTTAGTCACGTAAAGTTTTCGACGAATGCCACTAGAATGTCATGCATATATAGTAGAAGGACCGAATTATTTTGGTAAATTCTAAGGACGAGAAAATAGCAACAAGTTGTGCACTAAAGATTTGTATAATTGATTCTGGATTCATATGAAGCCCAAGTGGGAGATTGTTATTATTATTTTATTAATAATAATTATTTTATGGGTTACATATAAATATATCAATTATATTATCTATTTATTTTATTGAGTTAAATTAAGTGGTCAAATAAGAATCCCAATTGGATTTAAATTTATTGTATGGACCTAATAAGTGGATACCCATACCAGGTCCAATTAAATTATAATGGGAGATTTAATTAGGTGGTATATATAAAGGAGTTAGTTACCAATATATCAAGTACGTTACACGGCTTATCTTCTACCAGAGAGTTACTGAGAAACCCTTCGGGAGTACTTGGTTGAGGACGACGATAATTAAGAACATATCAGTGATTCAGATACCGTCACAATTATCGCTTTATGAAGTCAGGTACGTTTCCGCCTTTGCTTTAATCTCGATAATTAGATATGATGATTACGGTCCTTGTCTCTATTTTAAAGAATTAGTTGTTTATAGAATTGTTAGATTATATCAATAACATTATTAATTTCACTATTTTTTAGGTAGCCATAAACATCTACGGACGTAATGATCACGAAAAAAATATGGGAGATTCCTGAACAGTGGATCCTAAGAGATTCATGGAACTTACGATTATTCTGATACAATGAAATTGCACAAGTCAATGGCCTTCATAGCTGGTAAGACAGTCTCTCCCATGGCAATCGGGAGACCTAGGGTCAAGAAGATGATGTAGAAACTGCAGTCCTTACATCTCGCGCGCACATAAGGCCTAGAAACGGGTTTTATATCAAATTGCCCACTGAACTCATTAAAATATATCAAGTAGTTACTCAATCTCCACGACAACTCATTTAAATCACTAAAATACTAGTATATATCACTTCACTAGATTTTAAAAAAAAATTAACGGAAAACGTTAACTTTAAAAATTTGTAGTCGTATATTTTTGTTAAACTGTCAGACACATAATTGAGATAAACAACGAGAGTCCTAATTGAAAGGACATATTCTTCTAATCTCTCTGTTAAATTTTACTCAAATTAATACTGTAATTGCAGACCACCCATCTTTTATTTTACTCGTGAAGATAACAATTATTTTAGGACCAATTAAACAGATATACATATGAGAGAGAGACACTCAAATTTGCTCATAAACCATAATAATCAAAGAAATACACAGCAAATACAACACTTCTATTAAAAAAATTTAAAAATCTAACGAAGTGATATATACTAGTATTTTAGTGGTTTAAATGAGTCACCGTGAAAATTGAGTATCTACTTGATATATTTTAACGAGTTCGGTGGACAATTTGATATAAAACCCGCCTAGAAACTGATTGTTTAGATAATCAAAAACCTGATAATGGATGTCTATAAGTCTATTTACTACTCTTTGCTTCGGTGAGCATGCATGATTATGATTTTGAACAATAGGTTGAACATTTATATTGATGGAGAACGGTTAAAATTATGATATTCTGTTCGATGCCAAGACTCTGCATAAAATTAACAAAAACACTGTAAATTGTTCAAAATCAATTACATTTTTATAAAATCTAGATCGAAATGTCATAACTAGAGAACAAGTAAAGATGGAATAATAGACATTATCACCCCACTTCAAATATAGTTGGACTCATTTATTTGTGCTCACATTTAGATAAGCATAGAAGATTGTTATGGGAAGAACCACCCTCCGCCATAGCTTCAACAGACAAACTTTTCCATTTCATAGCATTTTCTTTTATTATATTCCCCTTCTCTTCTGATCCCATCACAATATCCAAACACTTCTTGATCTCTTCTTTCGGAAACACGCCATCTTCATTCTTTTTTACACTTATTCCGATCGCTAGCAACTCCTCTATGATCTTCATATTAGTGTTCTGCTCTGAGAAATTTGGACACCCCACCATAGGGACGCCACTGGCAATGCTCTCCAACGTCGAGTTCCACCCACAGTGAGACACAAAACACCCCGTGGCACGGTGGCTTAGAACCTCGACTTGTGAACACCACGGCACTATCAATCCTATTTCTCCACTAATACAATATTTCTCTCGTTCCTCATCCCTGATCTCGCGTATCACCCACAAAAAAGGCCTCTTACACTCTCTTAAACCTTGCAAAATTTCTTCTTTTTGTGATTCCTTTAACACCATTATGCTTCCAAACGACGCGTAAATCACCGACCTGTCTGGTTTTGAGTCCAGCCAATTCAAATAATTCTCTGTAGAGCACCGAGCCATATTGCCTCCGAACGACTTGTCATGTAAGTCCTGTTTATTAAAAATGGGTAAAGGTCCTACAGGAAAAAACTTGATACCAGGAAACGAACACATAACATCTTTTTCGAGGGCATCGAAAGTGTTTACGAGAACACACGGATTGGGATCTTTTTCCAGGGTCTGTATGTGCTCTCTATATATAGGGACCATGAAGGAATGATATTCATTATCAGGCAAGAGAAAAGATGGAATGTCATGGGCAGCGAACAATGGCAATTTAGGTAATTTTATGGAAATCTCTTGTCTAAAATCGTCATTATCTGCATGAAGACCATCATATCTATTAAAGAAACGGTGAATGATTGCAAATGAAATAGCAGATTGAATGAAAAGAAAACCAGATGGAATTTGCATATCACGTGCCACCTCCGCGACCCATGGTAATAGAAGACCGTATACTATGAAACTCACGGGGGAACCGTTTTCTGAAAGCTTTTGGAGAAGTTTAGACAGGTTTTGAGGCCCCGAGCGCTTTAAGGCAGAAAAGGCATCAGCGACTACGTTGTTTTCGACATCTTTCGATTCATTGCTATTTTTTTCGTCATCGAAAAAAGTGGTGTAGCATAATTTATCAATGGGGGGAAGAGCGTTGAGACGACGGAGAGCAGAGGTAGTGGTGGCAAAAGTGACATGTGCACCATGGTATGCGAGGAACTTGGCCAGTTGTAGAGTAGGGTTTATGTGGCTGTGAGTCGGCAGAGATAGGAGAAGGAAATGCTTAGCATTCATTTTTTTTTAAGGTTCTTTTGGACACGAGATATGCTCTTGGTAGCACAGAGGTAATCATATATCTTTCTTTTTCGATTAATCTGGTAACGCTCAACTCTTTTTTTTCCAAGTACTAATCTTTCTTTTTCTTTCCGTATCTAATATATTTCTCCATTTATGGCCCGTTGGGTAATCAAGGTTTCAGAGAAATAAATACGATATTCTGTGAGTATTAACTCTTATCAAATATTTTTATTCCAAAATAACAACATTTGATAATAGTTTAAATATCTACGGAGATATTTAGAATATCATCCTTAGAAATATAAATTCTATTTAGATATTTGTTTAATATGTCATTCTGAATTTTCTATGACTCTTCCCATCGAGTGATATGTATAATATGGGGTGAAGGACAAATTTAGCCTGTTTTTACACAAAATTGACAAAAATAACCAATTTCTGAAAAGTTGGTCACCTTTAGCTGATGGGATACCCAACTGTTAGTGGAGTATCCACTTTATACAAGATACCCAACTGGCAGTGGAGTATCCCATATATGAAATACCCAACTACCAGTGGAGTATCTTATACAAATTGGGATACCCAACTGACAGTGGAGTATTCAATCGGCCAAAATTGGCCACTTTTTTCAGGATGACTATTTTTGTTAAATTTTTTCAAAAATCGGCTACTTTTGTCATTTTTTCTACAATATGTACTTGGAAATATCCGCTCTCTTGTGATATATATCATATTTACTTGGAAGTATCCAGTCTCTTGTTGTACGGGAGAGTTGCTCAAAAGAGAAATCTCAATAAGGTGTGATTGTGATCTTATTTCAATAATATATTATTTTGTCCCAATTAAATCATAAGCACACATTTGATATCTTAAAAAAAATACTTTTTTTACTTTATATTTCACCTCTACCCTATTTTCTCTACACTCACCACAACCACCCGCCTCCACCGTCGCCCAAACTCACGCTACCCCTCGTCGCCGCGTGCTACCACACTCCGTCAGTTGTAAGCCCAGATCTATTCGTTATCATCACATATATATATATGTCTGTATATATATATGTATATATATGTATCTATCTCTTTCTATATATATCTATATATCCCCCTCCCTCTCCCTCTCCTCCACTAACCCCAAGAAATTCCGATTAAATGAACTCTAATCTAAAACTAGTAATCCGGTTTGATTTTTCTCATAGTTTCATTCCGTTTTTATGACTTTATACAATTTGGTAATTACTTGGTGATTTTATACTAGAGCGATCGTAATAGCTTTGTAGCATTTTTGATCTAGTAATTCCCATTAACTTTTGTTGAGTTTTATGACGGTTGTGTCAATTTTGGTGATTTTGTAGGAGGTAGTGTGATGGTTGTAGTGTTTATAATTTATTTATTGTGATTTTGTTTTGTTGTCGGTTGTCGGAGTTGATGAATGAAACCGATGGCTGGATTTGGTGGGGAGAAATAGTGGCTGAGTGTAGTGATTTTTGTTTGCCGACAGTGATTTTTCATTTTCGGGTGGTGATTTTTGATTTTCCGGTGGTGATTTTTGATTTGACTGTGGTGATTTTTTGTTAGCCGGTGGGGATTTTCTGGTTATCGCCGGAGCTGGTGGTGGCCGAAACTGATGGCTAAAGGAGATTGGAGGTGGCAAGTGGTGGAGTTAGAAAGAAGATGCTGATAAAATATATCAATATTTTAAAAATTTAAAATTAATGTGTGGTGAGAGATTAATATAAGGAACAATAATTAACAGTGGTTCTCAGTTAAGAGCGACCCAAGTGCGATGCAATGTTATTTTGAATAATTGGTATTTTTTTTCATATTTTATTGATTACATTTATTCTAAGAGTAAGTATATCTGAATAAGTATAGCTAAATATATATTTTATATAATATGTATTTATAATAAATAAATTTTAAAATAAATAAACTCATAAATTGATGCAAATAAATAAATTCTGAAACATATATATTAAACCCAATTAAATAAGTCATGTGTTTCAGTTAAAATATTTAAATTTAAAATTACTTAGGTCGTTGATAAAATTCAAATCTTGAACTGATTTATATAATAATTATCACTATTATACCTAATTATATACTTGATTTAAAATATTCAACGATTAGGATTAAAGGGACCAAACTATATTGAGTTTACGGGGGACGGAAGTGGTTTTGTTTGAGAAAATGGGTTCAAACCTTACATAAAATGTTTTCGTCGACCTTATTTCTATATCTACTACTAGGAACAAGTTACGAACGTCCTAAACATAATAAACCTTTAAGTTTGAAGCGTGCCAAATGTGGCGCACTTCATCACCGTTCAAGGTCTTTAGCTTGTAGGATCATCATACTAATATCTTCTTGACCTTATATGACCCTTCCCATTTAGGGGATAGCTTTCATCTCTCCCCGACTCTTGGAGCCTCAATCATTCTTAGGACCAAGTCTCCTTGCTGAAAGAGCCTTTACTTAACCTTTTTTTATTGTAATATAGGGAGGGACATCGTTGATGCTCTGTATTGCAGTTGTTGGCATCATCTCTAACCTCGTTAATGAGATCGAGAGTGATCCTTATGCCTTCTTCATTGGTCTCTGGTTCATAAGCTTCAACCCTAGGCGTTAAATGTGTGATCTCTACGGGTGCTACAGATTCGGCTTCATAAGCCAGCATGAACGGGGTAACTTCAGTCGTCACTTTGCAGGTGGTACGATATGTCCATAGTATAGACAACAGTTCATCCACCCAAGTGTTCCTCAAGCGTTCAACCTTTTTCTTAAGTCCATTAAGGATAATTCGGTTAGCAACTTCCGCCTGCTCGTTTGTTTGTGGATGCACAATCGAGGTAAAGTGAAACTGTACACTGTTATCATTACAATACTTCCTGAACCGTGCATTATCAAAATGTCGCCCATTATTCATGAGAAGGATGCGTGGGATTCCAAACTGACATATCACATTCTCCAACGGGAATTGGGAAATATTCTGAATGGTTATCTTGGCCAGTGTCTTAGCCTCAAACTACGTTGTGAAGTAGTCTAAGGCTACCACTACAAAACTTCTTATATCCTGATGTCATAGGAAATGGAAAAAGTATATCCATTCCCACATTGCAAAAGGGATGGGTGTGCTGATGGCTGTAAGCCTCTCTTGGGTTGCCGTACTATAGCAGCGTGCCTCTGACATGTATTAAATTTCTTCACATAAGCCTTTACATCGGCTAACATTGTTGGCCAATAAAACCCAATCAAGTTATCTTGTGACCGAGGGCCCTGACCCCAAATGTTGTCCACATATCCCTTCATGGGCTTCCTTAAATGCATCATCTGCTTCAAGAGGTCTCAAGCACTTTAAGTATAAAATGACAAATTAGCTTTCGTACAGGGGGCCTTCAATCAACAAATATCTCAATGCTCTCACCAATATTTTGCGTGCCTCCTAGGCATCATCGAGGAGCCATCAAGTCTCAAGGTGAGTCTTGATTGGATCACTCTAACAACTTTCCACAATAATTGGTGCTATCAAATTTATGACATTTATGGTAACGGTCTTCAGGACTTGGAAGTAGATACTTCTCGGTTAGTTCTCAATTTCAGACGAGGCGAACATAGATAGGGCATCAGTCGTGGTGTTCTCCTCTCTCGGAACATGTTTAGCGTACCATTCATTAAATTGAGTCAGTATTCCCTTCACGACTCTCAGGTACTTAGCCATTTTATCATCCTTGGCCTCAAACTCTCCATTGACCTGCACAACAACAAGTCTTGAATCTCAATAAAATTTAAGGTTCTTGGCACTCACGGCTCTAGCCAAGCCTAAGATGGATACCAAAGCTTCGTATTCAAGACTAGAAATGTACCACTACCTGTTGTTTTGGACGCTCTGTCAAAATGGAGAATCCAATACTGTTTTACAGTCAAATCATCATCTTTCTCTTTCTCTTTCTCTTCTCCTACCGAGGTTACTATCTCTTTCCCCCCCGACTTCTTGGTCGCTAATCGTGAATTCAACCATGAAGTATGCTCAGGCCTAAGCCTTTATGGCTATTCGAGACCTGTATTTGATGTCAAATTCACCCAACTCAATAGCCCACTTTATGAGCCTTCCTCTTACTTTCGGGCTATAAAGAATGTTCCTCAAAGGCTGGTCCATCAGGACTTCGATCTTTTGGGCCTGGAAGTATGGTCTCAACTTCCTCGAGGCTGTGACTAGGGCAAGTACAAACTTCTCAGTGGTGTAATAGTTCAACTCCGCTCCGTGGAACACTTCGCTCACATAGTAAACAGGCTTCTGGAGCTTCTGTTATTCTTTTACTACGATGGCACTCACAGCTTGCTCAGAGACCGCGAGATATAAGCAAAGGATGTCCTCTTGACTAGGTTTGGCCAACAATGAGGCCTCGATCTTGTACTTCTTTAGATGTTCAAAGGCCTTTTGGCTCTCAGATGTCTACTCAAAGTTCTTCACATTCTTCAGGATTTTGAAAAAGGGCAGGCATTTATTTCCAGAATTGGAGATAAACCTCCCTAATGCCGAAATTCTTCTAAATATCCTTGATGGAGTGTGGTGGCTTCATATCTAGGATGGCTTTGATTTTGTCGGAGTTTTCCTCAATTCCTCTTTTTGAGACCATGTGCCCTAAGAATTTTCCAGACCCAACGCCAAAAGCATACTTAGAAGGGTTTAACATCATCATGTAGTGCCTCAGCACTTCAAATTCCTTTCTGAGGTGATTAATATGATCGTCCTTATCTAGGATTTTGACTAACATGTCATCAACGTAGGCCCCCATGGTCTTTCTAATTAGATGAGCGAAAATCTTATTCACCAATCTCTGACAAGTAGCTCCCGCATTCTTAAGTCCAAAAGCCATAACAAGATAGCAAAAGTCACAAAAATTGGTTATGAAAGATACCTTACGGTTGTCGTCTTTATACATTTTGATCTGATTGTAACCGCTGAAACTATCCATGAAGCTCAGCATCTCGTGCCCAACAGTGGCATCGATTAAGGTATCAATCCTAGGTTGGGGATACCACTCCTTTTGACATGCATCATTTAGATCAGTGAAGTCGATGGATATCCTCCACTTTTCATTAGCTTTCTTGACCATCACGGGGTTAGCCAACCACTCGGGGAATTGCACTTCCTCAATAAATCCAGCTTCTAGAAGCTTCTTGACCTCCTGATTAATGGCTTCCGGCCTATCAGGGGCGTAAGTTCTCTTCTTCCGCTTGACGACCTTTTAAGCTGGATTGATATTCCACTTATGGGTTATAAGGTCAGGGTCAATTCCAGGCATGTCAGCTGCTCTCCAAGAAAATACATCACTATTCTCTTATAAGAACGTAGTCAGTTGGCCCTTCAAGGGCCTATCTAGAGATGCTCCAATATATGTGACCTTATCAGGGTCTCACTACACCATATATGACCTGTTATAACGGTTTTTTCAGTATAACCAACTAAACTCTAACCATAGATGACTTAAAATTATTTTTGGCTATCTATGGTTACCCTTTTTTTTATTATAACCGTTGGTTCCACTTAGTGTAAATATAGATAAAGTAAGACATCTACGGTTACACCATAATTGATATTGTCGTTGGTCTGAAAAAATGTAATAAAAAACTGAAATTTCAGGCAACTACATAAAAACATGAGAGGGAGTGAAGTTTATTAAAAAACCATAAGGGTAGGGAAAACAAATTCTTTGTCATAAAATTAAAAAAATTAAAATTAAAATTAATTTTCTATTACAACCACTCAACACACACCCTCTCTGTCTAACATTTCATATCTCTCTCTCTCGAACACTGTCTCACTCACTCATCTTACTCCTCATTCACTTGTCACTGTCAATTGGAACTCTCAACCGGAACTTCAACTGCAATCTGAAAGTTCAAGAAAAGGGGCTTCAATTAGGGTTTGATATAAAGGGGCTAATGCGGGTTCAAATTAAGGTAGGGATTTAAGATTTGTGCTTTAATTTAAAGGTGTGGTATTATTCTTCCTCACTCTTATTCAATTTTTTGGTTTATTTGTGTATGGGTATTGATCTCTCTCTCTCTCTCTCTCTCTCTCTATATATATATATATATATATAAGTCTCTCTGAGCCATCTCTCTGTATCTTCTCTAAATTTTTCTTATATCTGTATGAGTCTGTAATTCATATTGTAGCAGTTTAGTATGGTCGAAAATTAGCAGAGGGCCATAAACCAAGCTTTTGGGTTTCAACTTCTATTTAGCTTGTAATGTATGTTAGATGTACAATTTTAGTGTGATATGTTGGGTTATTATTTTGAACTAATTATGGTTATTATATTGGTTGGATGATAATTGTTCTTAGATTATGTAGCAGTTTGATCATTGACATTTTATTTAATGGAGTTAATGGTTAGGTATTGATGTCTTATAATATATAAACTTTTTGTATGTAATTGACGATGATTACAATCAACCGGATCAAATGGTAGTTTGGCTTCTTAATTAGCCACATGGGATATTTCCGTCTAAGCTGAGTGTAACTTATTTAGATTAGTAAATGTGTTGTAGAATGGCTTTAATGTTGGATGGATGGATTATATATTTACTATTTACTATTTACCAAAATTTGATTAAACCACTTTTACTAATATCACTTGACCTTTTCATTCATAACTCACACACGCACATGTCATATGCTCAGAAACATTACTAGAATAATCCACGTGCTAGTTAAGTTCATTACAAACCAAATATAATTATTCCAAAAGGGTAAACACCGAAGGCAGCTCTACATGAGACTGACTCAGGTCACAAATGTTTTAGTTCTTAGATCAGAGTTTACAAAAGAAAAACTAACTCTACTCGTCTACCTGACGGGGTTGGCGCACAAACAACCTACGATACTCACGAGCATCTCCAACCCGCTTGCGAGCAGTAGTCCTGGTCTGAGCCATGCTGGTAATCTGTTATGATATGATATATAAAAGCAATAGTGAGCACTATATCTCAGAAAGGTATGCATATCCAAATATGAGTATGTGTGAATAAGGAAAACCAATAATTGAACTTTTTATTTTCAAAGACTCTTGAAATTTTATATGCTTGTCAAATTTATTATATTCTCGAAATCAACTATAACATTATATCCCATCTATACTTGTATTCATCTCTTTTCCAAACTTCAAGATTATATTTGAACCAGGATTATAAGCCGGAGTTGATATTCACATCATATATGTTATGATTTAAAATTCAGCCTTATTGGCCTTCCGTTGTAAATTGTACAACATTTTTTTTCCAAAGTGGAAGGAAAAGGACTATACTGGAATAAACCACGTATGCGGTGATCAGCCGTATACGCAAACTTTCTCTACTAGTAGAAGGTGTCAACCGACGTGCGATAATTAAACTAGCCATCTTTGGGCTTATCAAGACATTACACGGCTTTTCTCATATTACCGTGCAAGTCTGAAACTCAGTGGTCACACGCGGTCCTCATAACCGTACAATGCGCCACTGCTCTCATGGTCGATGCCCGATACTATCTCTTGACCGGGAAGGCCACATTCCAGTCCCAAGATAAACAACAATGATAACTTTCATTTTAAAACCCTTTTCAAAGGAATAGGTCATTTGGATTTGACCTTCATTCAGATGATTTGTTCGTCAATCTATAATTCAATTAATCATTGGGAGTTGTCGGAGTTTTGAACTTGAAATCATATTCAATCCCTAACTATAGTAGGAGAACACATATATATTGACTTCTTGTTTTTCACTGAGCGAGGATGCAAAACTCTTATGCTTCTAGACTAAGTTCCCCAAGGTTTTAATAAGTTTCGGATGGTTGATCCCTTCGTTGAGGTTTGAATAATTTAGAAAGTACCTTCAGGAACTACGTCTATTTTTAAATAATTTTTAGAAGTCCGGAAAATATTTTTATTAAATATTTAGGGTTTCAGAATATTTTTAAATAAGGTTTATATAATTAATAAACCTTAAATAAATAATCAAGACGAATACCTTTTTAAGTATAGTGAAATGATTTATAATCTATGCAATATATTTTTAAATACTTTCTGGATATTTAATAATCCTTTAAGTATTATTTACAAAATAATTAATCAAATAAGGATATCCCTTAAATGAATATTCAAATACTTATTAAAGATATTGATAAAAATCAAATCTCAATCGTTTGCTCGATATATATTACGCGAACGTACTTTGTTTAACAAAATCGAAATCTCTCGCATCCGGCTAATCCTGAAATTAAATCATTTTTAAAACTATCCCCGACTCCCACTATAATATATTATCTCGGAAATAAATTCAAACTTCTCGTACTTGTATGGAATGAAATTATATTTCATAAAAAAATGCACATTATAGGCGTATTGAAATCATAGACAAGGATATATCATTTATTTTAAACCGTAAAGCGTGGAATCACAATCACAACAGTATTTTAAGCATGGATATTTAATATAGGATTTTGAAAACTTGCCTCAAGTGCTAGGGGAACTATGGTCTCGGGGCTCGGATAACGATTTATAATCAAGGACCAACATTCTAAGTTAGTACGCGATCAACAATTCATTTTTAATAACTATCTTTCGTAATAACGCAAGTGTAACCAGTCTCCGTTCATCACATTCTTAACACTTAACTACCCACTTTATGGAATTTTCTAGTTTTAATGTCGATCGCTCGTATTACCAAGTCCATTTCAAGTTTTAAGTTCGAATGTGAGAAAACGCGCGCCAAAACCTCTTTTTTACACGTTTCTCTCTTGCGCTCTTTTCACTCAACCATTTCTATAAAATCAAAACATTGATATTTTCACAAAATTATTTTTGGGATTTTTTCCTTAATGTAATATCCAGTTACCATGATTTTTCCAAAGTCAGATTAAAATTTTTAGGGTTCCAAATTCATCACACAACTGTACTAATCTGTAGTTGTCTTTTCACAAAAATGATTTCACTAAAATGGCCATAACTCCTAAACCGTAAATCGTATTGCGACGTTCTTTATATGTACAGAAACTAAAAACCAATATCTAGCTTTTCATGTCCAGTGATTCACAATTTACAGATTATTTCATGGCCGAACCTTCTGCACAATCCAGAACAAGTGCACAAGTTCCAAACTTAACATCTACAACAAGATATCGACATTTTCACCACCTATAACTAACATTAACACATATACTGTAATAACCCCAATTTTTGAGAAATTTTTGAAACCCTTATGAATAGTGTTTTTGCTGAATGAGAAAACTTTTCATGCCACGCTATGTAGGGGTTCTGTTATTGATCTTATGGGATATTATTAGTACTCTATGTGGTATATAAGTGTATGTAAAGATCGTCAGAATCCAATTCCGAACACTTTGATTTTTCCCGGAAATACACTAGATACGGAAAGATTTGAGAAAAAGGTAACAGGATAAAAAGGATTTAAATTAAAGGATTATAGGAGAGGATCATAAAAGGAATATAATATATTGAGAAAGGTTAAGGGAACCTAAGTAATAAGATCCCGGGTATGATCCCTCAAACGATAAACGAAAACGAAAGTTAAGCGAACCGTATAACAGATCAACGGTCATTAGGCAAACGATTAGGAAGTTAATCAAAGGGATTAGTGGGAATGATGTCATCCAACCAATAGAAAGAGGACAAGGAAGGGAGGATGACATCATGAGGATGACACAAGCATGACATGGGAAGGAAGGAGATGTGGTGACTTTTTAACCACACAAAACCAAGGGCAACTAGGTAATTCACTAAAGCAAACAACAAAAATCAACCAACCAAAAGCAAATCAAGCCAAAACACAAAAATCTCTCTTCTTCTTCTTCAAGCTCTCGGGTGCATTTCTTAAAATTTGAAGATCCAAGCTCCACCACTTACTATTTAGCAAGGTAATTATCTAAGCTTCCCCATGGATAGTTACATACTTCCTATAAGTTTAAGCTTCTAATTCCAAGCCAATCGTTTTCTATAAATCATGAAAGAAGATGGTGAATAGTGTTTTCAAGAACTAAAATTTGTGTTCTTGAAGTTTTGTTTAGATTAAGCTTGGATAAGGGCTTTAAAGGTGATTCCAAGCCATTCTCTTGATTCTCCACTCTCCAAGGAAGGTATAAACTACAAACCCTAGCTTTAGTTTTGAGTAATTAGGATTGAATGTGTTTGGTATAGCATATGTGAAGCATGATGCTTGATTGGTTGAAGTTTGGTTGAGTTTGTAGAGATTAGTTGGTTTTGTTGCATTGTTGGAGTTGTAAATCTTGGTAATTAGTTAAAGAACCTAAGTAAAGCTTTTAGTTCATGTGAGGAATAAGTATAAATGGTTAATATAGATTTGTTGGGGCTGTTATGATGTGGTTTGGAGGGATATTGGTTGTATGATTGAATTGGGGTTGATTTGTGGTTGGTATTGAATGGTTTAAAATTTGGGAAATCGCGTAAACATAGCCGTCGTAACGTCCGATTTTCTGTAGACTGTTTTTGTGCATAACATTAGGACCCGAGAACCCCCTGCTAGATTATGACCACTGCCATGATTAGATAGCTCATGTTACGAGCTTCGTTTTGATATGTAGTTCGTTCGATTCCGATGCACGGTTTAGGAGAAACCCGTTTCAAGTAACGGCATTTCGCGAACCAAACTTTTTCCCTCGCCTTACTTTGAAACATAGGTTAAAGACCAAAAAGGGTTAATTAATGTATGAAACATTTATGGTAAGTGTGTTAGGCAGTTGGTAAGACACTCGCGAAGGAATCGCTTTAAAACTCATAAAGGTTAAATTATTAAAAATGGTGGAGCCGCGGGTACCCGAGTGACTTAAGCAAATCAGTGAGCGCAAAACAAGCGTTAGAGTCTAAGTTAGTTAAAGTATAGATTTACAAGTAATTTTGGTTTAATTCCAACTTACTTGTTGTTTATAGGTTACCAGACTCGTCCCGAGCCTTTTATCACCCCAAGTCGCTCAGGCAAGTATTCTATCCGTTATACTGTTGTTGTGATGTATACATTTGTATATGCATGATCTTGCGATAAATGCATATTGGTTATTTAGCAAATTCTTGCGATATATTGTAGCATGTGATATGGTATATATGCATGCCTGTTTCATATTCTTGAAATATATATCTGTTGGTTTAGTTGATAATACCTATGCTAGAGAATAGCGGTAACTTGCATATACCCTTAGTATAGGGACCCAAAGGTGAAAATATTTTCTAAAACCGGGAGTCGAGGATCCCGAGTAATCTTGTATATATGGATATGGATATATATATATATTTATATATATATGGTTATAGTTTTCCAAACTATTAATCGAATAAGGTTTATTCGATAACTTTAGCTTTATTTTATTATTGAATACTATTTTGAATATTCATTCGAGGGCTTATGACTCTTTTATATTATTTATTGAATATTATTTGAATATTCATTCGAAGGCTTATGACTCAGTTTATATTATTTAATGAATATTATTTGAATATTCATTTGAGGATCTATGACTCCGATTATTTGCTGAAATATATTCTTTATTTTATTAAAGAATAAGGTGTAAATAATCAAACTTATTTTCAATTATTCAAATAAAGATAGTACTTTTATATAAGTATATCTTTGGTTATTTAATATCCATTTCAAGTATAAGTTTTAATACTTCTACTTCGATTATTTTTATAAGGATTATCTTTATGAGAATATTATTTAAATAATAATATTCAGGCATTTTTCTAAATATACTGGGGACTGATTTACTTCATTAAATCAGCTTTACTCCAAACACTCTTTAAAGTGTTTTCGAGTCTTCAAAATGATTTTTAAAAGTTAGAGCGGATCCCAAAACTCATTTTTATATTTAAGATCTTCCTTTTTAAGGGGATTTAAATACTCGCTCAAAACCTGGGGAATCCGGCTCTGTGGTGTATTTTATATTCGCAACAAGGTTGCTGTTTTGATAAATGAATTGATTACTTACCCAATATTCGGGAAGTAAAATTCTTGGAACAAGTTAATCCATTAACAGGCATCGCCTGGGAAATATCGGTGAGTTTTCCTTTCCAACTAGATACGACTTCTTGGTGAAGCCGTATCAACAAGTTTCTACTTGGGGAAAGGGGGAACGAGCTTTACGTTTCAGAGTCATGGATTTCATCTGAACTAGGAGTGGCATAAGTGGCCGAGTAGCGCCGGCCCAGCCTTATTATATTGGCCCAAATGGCCTGGAAGTTCCGCTAAGGCGGTCCATTCCTTAGGAGTTCAGTGTTCGGTTGACAAGTAAATCCGACAGGTTCTCCTTTACATGTAGAAAATGGTGGGGTTGCACTACTACGACTGATCATCGTAAGTGGTCTTCCTGGCGCGGCAAACTCCCGTAATGAGTTCATCATCCAATTGGATATTTCTGCAACACTACCCAGAGCACTTCGATAGAAAGGCTACGGTTGGGCGATTGTTGAGTGTTGGCAGGGTCAAGTTTTCAAAATGATGTTTGCATCAAATGAAGTATCTCATAACTTCATTTTATTTTGATGATATTATAAAGGTTGAATCTATTCAAGTATTATCTTGTAGTCTCATCTATGTGATGAACTTTTGAACTAATTATAACTTGAACGGTGGTAGTTCAAGTAGTATTCGGAAAAGATATAAGTATATTGGAGTATCTTGTAACTTCATCTTTTAAACTTATATCTAGTAAATGATTATCTTATGCATGACAAAGATTTTCAGAAAAACGTTGAGACAAGGTTAGATATATGAGATCACCTTGCAACGGTATTTTTATACGGTTATACACTGGAACTCTGTGTGTATTATGCATGGAAGAGGACTTCCAATATTTTGAAAAGTATATATGTATATATATACTGAATATTTTGCGACTTCATCGCATTAAGATATCAACTTGGTTCATTTCTTTTGACCAAGACTTTCATGAGTACTATGAGAAGGCTCATATACTAGTAAGTATATACTAGTAATTATCTTACACACGATAAAGATTCTAGTAAGTATCCATTTAGATACTTATATTATTGTTATCACTATGTATTATCTTGCGAGCTGTAAGGCTCACTCTTGCTTTATTTCTTCATCACACAACAACAGTTAGGAGAGATGGCCAGACTCCAGCAGACCCAGCGCAAGCGCGTGGGAAGCGTCCCGCGTCTTCCCGATGATGTTGTAGCTGCTATAGCTGCAGAGGTAGATCCATTGTAGTTCAGACCATCTACTTTTGAGAATCAAATTATGTATAATTATAACTTGTGGCAGATAATGGCAATTAACTGTAAATTTATCAAGTAATCATTTTGGGTTGTAATAACTTTTAAATGGTGGATTCAAAGACTTGTACTTATTTCAATTTCATCTCTGAGACTATAACGGGTTGTGGTGTGTGTTAGTATGGGGTCACAGCATGAGGTTATTTATTATTAATTAAGTGAAGTGATATTGTGGAAAGAAAGACCGTGACAACCCGGATCCCCGACCCCGGATCTGGGGGTGTTACATATACTCTTCAAGATTCACTCATCTACTCATTCCTTACATCATCTAGTGTAACATCTAAGAAACACATCTCATAATCTTTAAAACTTAACAAGATTTAAACACATAAACCTCAAGCATTCATAATCTTTTGAATCTTGAAACTATATAACATAAATCCTTAAAATTCAACCATAAAATCTTTAAGGGTGAAGAGTTATACCTTTCTTGGATCCTTAGAACACCTAGGATGAGTGTATGAACCTTGGAGAAGATTGATCTGTTAGATATATTTGTGATGTCATGTCTAATCTGACTTATTTTGTTTCAGAACTTACTATCAGAACTTAACATGAAATCAGAACTTATCGAAGACAGGAAGTTATCAGAACTTAAGCCATCAGGACTTACATCAGAACTTAAGTGCGGATACACTTCAGGGATGAAAAGCGGCTGATTTACAGGAGAGGATCTGGATTAAACAAAAGAAGATATGCTTGGAGAGTTGTACAGCTAAAGGACTACAGTAGATAATCTCTGATTGATGTATCTTAGGAAACAGAATATATCATATCAATTAGGAGATATCTTGTAACTGTGTAGTATATAAACACAAATTAGGGTTTACACTATATGTGTTATCATTCACGAGAATATTATTCATTGTAACCCCGGCAGCTCTTAGTAATATCATACATCACTGAGAGAGTAGATTAAACATACTGTAACAGAGTTTGATATATTGAATAAACTTATTCTTTTGTTACATACTTATGTTTATAATCGAATTGATTGTAGATATAATATCCAACCCCCTTTTATAGTATCATTGAGGCCTAATAAGTGGTATCAGAGCCAATCTGTTAAGCTTACAAACAATTAAGATCCAAACAAACAATTAATCATGTCTGATCAATTAAAAACACAAGACCCTCAAGAACCTGCAAAGGTTCAACCCATTCAAAACACCAGTAGATATGAAACCATCAGGGTTCCTATGCTTAAGGTGTTTGAGTACCCTGTATGGAGTGTGAAGATGGCCATGTTTCTGGAAGCTACAGATCCAGAATATTTAGACAGAATTTATGATGGTCCACACAAGCCCACAAAGCTTTCTGTTGTAGATGGGAATGAGCCATAGAAGATAATTCCCAAAGAAAAGAGAGAACTCACTACTGAAGACATCTCTTCACTAAGCAAGGATGCAAAAGTAAGATACTTGCTTCATAGTGCACTTGACAATGTCATGTCAAATAGGGTGATTGGATGCAAGAATGCAAAAGAAATTTGGGATGTATTGGAAGTGAGATGTCAAGGAACCAATGTCATCAAAAAGAACAGGAAGACAATACTCACACATGAGTATGAGCACTTTGACTCAAAATCTGATGAGTCACTAACTGATACATATGGCAGATTCACAAAGATGTTGAATGATCTGTCACTAGTGGATATGGAATATGATCTAGAAGATTCAAATCTGAAATTCCTACTAGCTCTTCCTGAAAAGTGGGATTTGAAAGCTACTACAATAAGAGACAACTATGAACTTGCTGATATGTCTCTTGATGAAATCTATGGGATGCTCAAGAGTCATGAACTTGAGATGGAGCAAAGAAAGAAGAGGCATGGAGGGAAGTCTAAGACAGTTTCTTTAAAGACTGAAGAAAAGCCAATTATATCTAGGAAGGCAAAATAAAAGGCTCTCATCATACAGTCTGATTCAGAGTCATCAGATTCTGATGATGATGATTCAGAACCTGAATATTTGTCTGAAGTGGATGTTGATGTAGAGATGATGCAACTGTGTGCTCTTATAGTGAAGGGTATCACAAAGATAGCCTATAAGAAATTCAGAAAGGGTAAGAAGTTTTCCAGGAAAGGTGGAAGTCTAACAAGAAAGGGTTCAGAAAGACTGAACGCAAAGGAGGAAAGTCTGACAGAGGAGACAACTCAAATCTCAAATGCTATAATTATGTTGAAAGAGGCCACATCTCTCCTTATTGCAAGAAAGGAAAAGGTGACAAAGGCCAGACACTTATCACAAAGAAGAAATATTAGGCAGACACTTCAGAATCTGAAGAAGAGGTGAACTATGCCTTAATGGCAAATGCTGATAGCAGTTCTGATGCTGCTGAACTAGAGGTACCTCTATCAACTCTTGCTTTTGATACAGAAGATATTACTGAGTTGAGATTATTTTTGAAAAACATTTATATTAGCTATAGAGATCAGACTTTAGAGAATGAAAGATTAAAATCTGAAAATCTAAAGTACAAAAACAGAAATAGCTATCTTGAAGAAGAGTTAGTCAAGATGAACACTATTTAGACAGAGAGAGATAATGATGTGTATGTTAAGAATGAATTGCTTAAACATAATGATTATCTAAAAACTAAATTAGAAAAAGAAAGAGAAATCATCAGGACTTGTACTAACTCAGGCAGAACAACTCAGAATATTCTAAGTAGTGGAAACTGGAAAAAGGGGTTAGGTTATAAAGATGGTAAAAGTGAGAAAGGGACTTTGCTAATTAAGCCAATTGCTATCAAAAAGACTGAAAAGCCAAAGGTAAATCCTGTTAAATTTGTTGCAAAAACTGTTGTGTCTGATATTGAAGAGATGAAAGACTCCAAAACAAAAGTCAAAGAAAAGTCAACTTCTGACAAATTAAAACAGGATAAACCAGCTTTGGTAAACATTGGCTTAATGACAAAGAAGCAACTTAAGTATAAGCTGAAAGAGATTAAAAATGTGAACAAGGTAAAGGAAGATAGGAAAAATAGGAATGGAAAGGAAGGTTT